>NC_079207.1:15076149-15333649 GCF_026745355.1 Beta vulgaris subsp. vulgaris
AATAGAAAGCGCAGTAGCAAAAAGCTTGGCTTTGAAGCCTCAAATTTTTAGAGATAAAAAGATGAAGCCTTTTTTAGAGCTCTGACAAATGTCGACTATGTATATGTAATTTTCCATGGTCCCTCATACTTTTGCAAAACTACAAATTTATGTAAAATATATGCAGTATTTATAAATATTAATGATATTTTTATTGTAATTTTTGTGAAAATAACTTCACTAAAAATTAACCTCTAGTTTTTTGTAAACAAAAGTTTCAAAACACCTCAAAATTTCTCCAAAATTAAAAAATGTCACTGATATACGCAATATTTAATTTTTATATATATCAACATAAATTTGGCAAATTAAAATCTCATAATTTACAAGAACAACTGAAATGCATGTCAACGTGACTCACAAACATCCTTGTCCATGCCCACCATATATAATTTTCATGCATCCCCCCACACTACATAAAAACACAGCACACACCATGCACGCAAAGATAAATAAAGTCCCCAATTATAACCTTCCAAAAGCTAAACTCCCTCTCCCCCACCATCCCACTTTCATTGTTAAGCTCCTTATATTTCAAGTAAACCTCCCAAAAAGACACACTTCCATCCTTACAAAACTAAAGAGCAAGCAAACTTAGGAAAAAGGTTGTGAGGGTGTTTTCTCTTTTAGGAATGAAAGTGCCAGTTTCTTCAACCCCTCAAACTTGCAACACCGCCACCGGAAAACCTCTTTCCACCACCAATTCCGCCCCAATCACCGCCTTCCATTCTCCTAGTAATAACCATAACAATAACAATAACAACAACAACAACAATAACAACTTGTGTTACGAGCCTACCTCAGTTCTTGACCTTCAGCGTAGCCCCAGCCCAGCAACGGCTGCCACCAAAACCGCAACACCTCCACCTTCGGACACGAAACACAACACTAATCATCCACCAACCACCGCCGTTGACCTGGACAATTTGGAGGGTTGGGATTCAATCCTGTCTGAGCTGGGGCTTAATGATGATTCCAACACTAATAATTCAAAACTATTATTGTCACAAATTAGTCCTTGTGAATCCCACCTTACTCAAGTCCTCCCGGATTTCCCCTCATCTCAGCCCTTTGATCATAGTCAACCTCCTATAAACCTACCATCCGATTACGCCAATTTCTGTGACTTCTCCTACAATCAAAACCTCAACCCTAATTTCGGACCATTCGATCATCAACTTCATCATCAAACCAACACCAACAGCAACACCAATTTCGGACTCGACTTCATCGACGATCTCATACGAGCAGCTCAAGCCTTTGAATCCAACGACTCTCAACAAGTCCACGTGATATTGGCACGGCTCAATCAACGGCTGAGATCACCTGTAGGAAAACCTCTTCAAAGAGCTGCCTTCTACTTCAAGGAAGCTCTGCAACACCTAACCAACACTTCAAACAACAACAACAACAACAACAACTCATCATCAGTAGGGTCCACACCACCTCGACCAGTGAAGCTAACCTCGTATGAGGTGGTTCAGACCATCCGGGCTCACAAGGCCTTTTCGGGAATCTCACCAGTTTCTCTCTTCTCCACCTTCGCCGCCAACCAAGCCATCCTCGAAGCGGTGGTTGATGGATCACCTTTCATCCATATCATCGATTTCGACATCGGTTTTGGTGGACACTGGGCGTCTTTCATGCGAGAGCTCGTTGATAAAGCTTCCGATCAAGCGAAGCTAGCCACCTCCATCGTCCTACGGATCACTGCCATCGTCCCTGAAGAATTCGGTATCGAAAGTAAACTTGTTAAAGAAAATCTCTCACAATTTGCTCGTGATCTTAACCTTAACTTTCACATAGAATTTGTACTAATCCCAACTTTCGAGATCTTATCATTTAAATCTGTTAAGTTCATTGATGGAGAAAAACTAGCCGTTCATCTCTCACCAGGGGTGTTCAACCGTTTTTTGAATAATTCTCGGAGTGGAATCTCCAAGTTTCTAGGAGACCTCCGAGGAATCTCACCAAGCTGTGTGGTTGTGGTGGATAAAGAGGTCGGTATTGACACAGGAACGGCGTCGTTTGGGCCGAGCTTCCTCGCCGGGATTGAGTTCTATACAGGCATGATGGAGTCTATTGAAGTGGCATCCTCCGGCGGTTTTAACGGCAGCGGTGATTGCCTTCGGAGGATCGAGACTTTCGTATTGCGGCCGAGGATTTTCGCGGCGGTGGAGGCGGCGGCGAGGGTGGCGGCCGGGCGGCGGACCACCTGGCGCGAGGCGTTTGTTACGGCGGGGATGAGGGCGGTTGGGTTTAGTCAGTTTGCTGATTTTCAGGCGGAGTGTTTGTTGCGGAGGGCACAAGTTGGCGGCTTCCAGGTGGCAAAGCGTCATGGGGAGATGATGCTATTCTGGCATGATAGGCCCCTCGTTGCCACGTCAGCTTGGCGATGTTAGTTGGTTGTGTCACGTAAGCCATATTTCACTAATTATGGAAGGTATTAACATTAATTAGTGATGTGCACTCTAGAGTGCGTTTCATTTGTACGTTTGCAAAATTTTAATTGTCTAAATTTAGGAGGAAGAAGATAAAAGTATCTCAAACTTTTAGTTTAATTAAGATATAAAGAGTGAAAATGTATTTGTCCATGATGAATTATTGTAGGTGACAATACTACTACAATTTGTGAGATGACGAAAAGAAGAGCGCAGATTGGACATGATATAAATTTAGTTGTTCTAAGTTGTAATTTTAATGCTTTGATTTTATGTTGGGTGACTAATTATAGTGAAGGGGAGAGTAAGGAAATGGCGGATTAGTCGGTTTACAGTTACTAGTCCTTACCTTTTGGAAGTGGTTTCATGGAGTATATTAGACCTTGGAAGTAGTTGTTCCTTTTACTTTGTTGAAGAAGAGCTTAAAACTCCTTTAGGTTATTAGGCCTATAACTTGCTCCATATTATGTCGACTTAGACATTTATTCTATACAAGTGGTAAATTGGTAATACTAATTATGGGGTGATGTTGTTGTTCAATTTCTCTGAAATTCTATGTTACTGACGAATCATTTGTATATCATTATTACTCTTAATACTTCGTATTTTACAAATTATGTATCTGAATTTTGGATGTGTTGTATGAATCATAATATTTGTGAAAATTATGCCTCTTGATTGTAATGAAAGACCGGAGATAAATTATCACATGATATGTCTACCTATCTAACTCAAAAGCCCAAGTTCATTCAATGGACATGTGTGAAATCTAGGAACTTGCATCGTTGGTTGAATTCATCTCACGTTTAGTTTTCACAATTGAAATGATTCTTTAGTTTTTCCTTTATTAAATTATGCATCATATTTTTTTTAATCAATATTAAACTGTTTTTTAAGATTCCTTTCGCATTGGTCAATCATACAGATGAAGTTACTTCTCTCCCTTGTTGAAATATCACTAAAAATGAGCTTAGAACAAGCCCATCACAACTAAACTGAACATGCCCAGTATTACAATCTTTCAAGCCATTCTCTTTCACTATCTTTCACTTTAACGCTATGATTTTTGCAATTCTATGCTTTACAATAAATTTTATCTCTTTAATAATATGCTATATAGTATGCACACTATCCTCCCAGTATGCTAAATTTCGAATCTTTCAAACCATATATACAGTGGCCATGATAGCAGTCATGCCCACCTGCCTCCTGAAACCAAACCTAGTATATGTATCTTTCAACCATCTGCACAACTGCATCAAATTCTTCCCATATCGCTTTATACAAATCCATGCCAATATCTGGATGCACCTCCTACTTAAAATACTCTCAAATAATAAGTCGTTTAAGTCTTCAGTCTGATGCATAGAGATGTAGCAGATATCATCATCACAAACTCCAATCTGCTTCAGCCTTTTCTTGGTTTTCAGTCTATCTTGAGCTGCTAACCAAATGATAGAACGATACTTAGGAATAGAGTATATGTTCCATACATATCTGCACCATTGAAGTTGTGCATTATATGCACATGAACTCTTATACACCTTTTTTATGCTAAAATTCAATTCATGCATTCACTGTTTGCTTTTGCAAATTCGGGCTCATTTTCATTCTTGTTGTTTTGCCATTTCAGGCTCATTTCATTATGGGCCTTGCATACAAACTTCCAAGCCCAAATAATTGTATTAAGAGCTTCATATGTACTCCAGTTTCTACATTTAATGTAGATACGGTTAACCCACATGTTTTCTTACTCTTGAACAGAATGCCAAGCTAAGCTAGCTTACAAACAACAGCAATATTCCACTTTTCAAGTTCCTGAAACCTAGACCCCTTATGTTTTTTTGCTTTGCAAATATTTGCCCAGGCAACAGCTCCTGGTTTGTTTTCATTATGAGTTCCATTTCACAAGTAGTGTAACACTCCGTTCATAGGTAAGACAAAATAGAGAAAATGTAGACATTTTATTAAAGAAAAGACGATAGCGGAAATATCGTCGAGACGGATATGTCACTCTATGATTCATAATAAACTGATCAAAATTGAAATTTAAATCCCAAATTTAATTTAAACCAAATATCCAAAAGGAGGCAATTAGGCAAAACGACCTCATAAACCCAATCTAACAAAAATAAGAAATAGAATATGATGTCTTATAAGTTTAGTAAGTCTTTCCCTCACAACCTACACCCCAAAAGAGCTACTCTTCATTTTTACCTACAAAATATAACATTCACAATCAGTGGGGAGTAACTAACTGCTCTCCCAACCCAATTAGGATTCCTATAAGAATTATAAAAGACTTAATAGTCACACAAAAGCATCTCAATAGTAAAATTCAGATAATCAAATAAAATACTTGACAAAGATAATATTGCATGCTTATTAACATAAATAGGGCAAAAAGAACCAAATAAACAAACTGGATAAATAACTATACATATAACTCCAGTATCAAAAACACATGACCATCAAAATTTAAAGTAATAAAATAATATAATTAGTTTGAGAGAGAAAACGTTAGTGGATCACAACCCACTTCCTGTGGTAATGTCAGATCGGAACCTCCAGGTTAGCCTATGGGTTACGTTCCCTACTGCCTGTGTCTACGAATGGCCATACTCCCGATGCGGTGTAGGATTCCGTCCCCACCGACATCTCGACCGACAAAAAAACCAAGGTATACCTAGGATTCCACCTTGTGGTTTGCATATTCTTCACCTTGGGATTCCGTCCCTCCAAGTATCTTGCTCTCAAACAAAAATATAATTAAAATAATACTGATAATCATCAACAAATCATTATAAACTCAAGTGAATACCCTTAAGGCCTTACACCAAAATCAGCAGAAATCTAAAATTGCAACCCAATAATTTCATTTAAAAATAACATTCTTTTCATAATAATAATAGTATTATTATCTCTGAAATATAACTTAGTTCTTCATGAAATTAGAAAATAAATGAAAATATTTGACTTAAAAATATTTCCAAAAACTCAAATTATAGCAACTCACCAATAATTTAGCCAAAAAAAAAAAATACCGCAAACAACATATAGACAAGTCTAGTTTATAACTTAGGCTATGTTTAGTTCACCTGAAATTTTCTGATCTGAACTTATCTGATCTGATCTGATCTGATCTGAACTTTTTTTCTTCTAATCTGATCTGATCTGATCTGATCTGAACTGACCTGATCTAATTACAAGATTTTATCTTTTAGATTTTTCTCAATATATAAGAAAAAATATAGTCATGTGGGGTCTTGTTTGATTCGTCTCAATGAGTACTTTATTAATATATAATTATTATAATTTTTACTAATATGTAATGAAAGATATTTAATGGTATTATGATTTTTAAATATAAGCATGATCTGATCTGATCTGATTAGATCTAAAATAAGCAAAAATAAGGTGAACTGAACATAGCCTTAGACAATCATGGAGATATAACCTTACTACTTCCTCCGTAACAAAAAGAATGCAACATTTGCCATTTTGGGTCGTATCAGAAAAAATGCAACATTTTAAAACTTACTACTTTTAGTTAAAAAAGTTCTACATATTTACAGAAATGCCATTACTAAAAAGTTCTAAATTATTATTATCACTCCCTAACCCACATTACATTACTAATCTAAACATACCTAACCCTTAATGATTCCCACCAAAATTACACCTATATCTACCTATACCATCCCATTTCAGAAATAAAACCCCAATCTCTTCAACTCCCCCCATTCATGAACTGCATTCAACTCCCCCCCCCCCATTTATTATCTTCCATAACTACTCTCAACTCCCAATTCAGAACTTCCCCCAACCCTAAAATCCGCCCCCTTTAAATTCTTTTACAAACCGAAAATGAGAAACCCTAGATCTAATTCCCTCTTCTTTTCTCCCTCACGCCACTTTCTCTCTCCTGTTCTTCATCTCTCACTGTTCTTCTTTCTCACTTTCCTTCATTGAAAATGGTTAATCTTGAGCCCTTAAGATCGGTCCTAGCAAAGGAAACTGATCCTGATAGAAAATTTCAGTTGAATCTCTACGCTCAACTTTTCGAAGAATCTCATTTTACTCACTTCACTCGCCTTTACAAAAGTGGGGAGGTTGTTAAGCGCATGAGTCCGATTGGCGGCTTTAGGGGTTGCAGTTGAAAGCATAAAAGAGGCGAAGAAATTTGAGTGGAGTGGAGTGTCGTTTGTGGGTTTCCAACGGTAGGTCAATTTGAATTTCAGTTCAGGGAACTTAGATCTGTGGAGAAAGGGAATAAACCAAAACTTGAGTCCCCAAAACCAACGCCTAGTCGGTTTTCTAGGTGTTCTTACTTTTGCAAAACCAGGGGGTTGGGGTGAAAATTGCAGATCCATCTTCACCATTGAAGGAGAAGGAGACGGTTAAAATGTGGGAATCCAGTGATGATTCCTCCATTCAAATTCTGGGACTTAGGGCTAATTCAGACTCTGCGGGTTCTGATTCTTATGGGTATGGTGGGCATGAACCTGTTTTTATTCTGTCATCATCTGATGATGAGTCCCCCAACAATTTAGACACCATCTGATTTTCTTTGGCAGAGGAACTCAGATAAGTTTAATATTGATCTCTAACTATCATCCTATTTTTAGTTGATTTTCTTTTTTTTTCCTGCTTTTTTGTTTGTGAAAATTGCATGTGGTTTTCATGTGTTTTGGTGTTGTTAATTGTGTATGATGGGTCGGCTAAAGAGGAATTTGCATGTGGGATTTGGTTGTTGGAATATCATTTTTTGTTGATGTTGGCTATTTGTGTGGGATTAGAACTTTTTGTGATGATCTTCGTTATTTGTGTTGGATTACAAATTCTATTATGCATGTTGGTGATGGATTAAGTTTGATTTTCATGAGTGAGATGGTTTTTTGTGATGATCTTAGTTATGCATGTGGAATTATCAATTCTGTCATGATGTTGGTGATGAATAAAGTTGGTTATGCATGTGGGATTATTAACTCTGTGTTCATGTTGGTGATGGCTAGAGTTGGATTATCAATTCTGTGGTTCATGAGTGAGATGATTTTTTGTGATGACCTTGGTTATGTGTGTTGGATTATAAATTATGTTATGCAAGTTGGTGATGGATTAAGTTTTATTTCATGAGAGATGGTTTTTTGTGATGATCTTGGTTATGCTTGAGAAATTGTCAATTTTGTATTTATTTGGGTGTTGGATTAAATTGTGGTTGTTCTGTTGAATTAAAAATTGGTCTGTTGGATAAAAAAAATGCTCTGCCTATGTTGGTTTGAGTCCTTCCTTTTGAGTTGGAGAAGCCCATTTTTGGATGATGAGTTTATGTGCATATAATAAAATAATAGACCCTCAATGACCATAGAGAGAGGTTATGCACTTTGGTGTCTCTGTTCCTTTTGTCTTAATATGAGTCTTGTATGTGTTAATGTCCATATAATGAATGGACTCAACACACTTGGTCATGATGTTTAATTTTCTTTGTTTGCAACAATGGACATTTACTGGTGCTACACCATTAATAATAGTCCTTGTTGTGGACGTTGAGGTAACAAACATCATTACTTTATTTGTGCAAAACCCTAAACCTGATGGACCTAAAGCTGTCAAATGATGAGACTTATGAGAACAATAAGCATGCATTCAATAGGATAATAAGATATCGTACTTTCCAACCATTGAGTCCCATTAACAATAGGCAAACAAACACATAACATACCTTCCATAAAAGTTGAGTTTCTTCAATTAGGATCAACAAAATAAGTGTGAGTAGTGGATGCCATCACATAATTACAAAAAGGACCTTCTAACCACTATAGTTAACCTAACAAAAAGAAGTGTTTGACTTGAAGGCTTAAAGTCTAAGTAAGTGAACAAAAAGGAGCTGACATTCTCATTCCATTTCTACACTCGCCCCAAGAAGATCTACTAGATCTCATACTCAGCAACATGGTTGAATGACTATGCCTGCACTATTATATCATCACATTGGTGCAACCTGGTTAGCTATGATGCATTACCTAAAACTTCTCAAGCCTTCATTTCTCGACTTTCTAAACTTACAGAACCTATTAGTTATCTTGAAGCCTCACAACACCAAGAATGGAGAGATGTTATGGCTAAATAATTAGAAGCATTAGCTTCTAACCACACTTGGCTTGTTACTAATCTTCCAAAGGGTAAAAAAGCAATTGGATGCAAGTGGGTTTTTAAAGTCAAGTTGAAGAAAGATGGATCATTGGAGAGGTACAAAGCTATGATGGTAGCTAAGGGATATACTAAGAGAGATGGATTAGACTATGCAGAAACTTTCTCTCTAGTGGTGAAGATGCCCACAGTTAGGTGTATTTTGGCTTTGGCAGCAAGCTTTATTGGGAAATACATCAACTTGACATCAACTACGCTTTCCTTCATGGAACATTGGATGAAAAAGTGTATATGCAGATGCCTGAGGGAGTTTCTAACCCAGATAAGAAGGTATGCAAGCTTGTCAAGTTCGTATATGGCTTGAAACAAGCAAACAGGCAGTGGTTTGCTAAGTTACACATTTAACTTGAATTGCAAGGTTTTGTTCAAAGTAACATATGACTATTCTCTTTTTCTCAACAAGAGTGGTCCCAACATTTGCATAGTAGTTGTTTCTGAGGATGATATCATCCTTACTGGGACAGATCTTACACTCATTTGTCACGTCAAAACTCGCATCCAGTTTTTAGCATCAAGGATTTAGGCCAATTGAGCTACTTTCTTGGCATTGAGGTGTCTAGGCTCTCTCATGGGATTGTGTTGAGTCAAAGGAAGTTCACCAAAGAGTTAATCTTATGCAGTGGAATCTTAAATTATTAGCAGAAGATGGAGCTTTTTATGCAGATCTATGTCAATACAGGTGTTTAGTAGGAAAACTGAACTTCCTAACATACACCAAGCCAGATATCTCATTTGTTGTTCAGACACTTAACCAGATCCTTCATGTTCTAAAGACTCATCATTTTCATGCTTTGCAACATCTACTGAGCTACATAGTTAGGACAGTTGGTCAAGGTATTTTGCTTCAAGCTTCCAGACAAATAGCCTTGCAAGGTTACTCTGACTCAAATTAGACAGCATGTCCACGAGGTTCATTACTGGCTATATCATGTTACTAGGGAATAGTCCTATTTCATGGAAATCTAAAAAGCAAACTACTTTGTCTAAGTACAGAGCTATGGCAGCTGCTGCATCAAAATTGACATAGTTGGTCAGATTACTCAATGAGTTGGGTGTAACTGATCTTACACTTGTCAAACTTAGCTGTGATTATCAATCAACTATTCACTTGGGTAAAAACCCTATTTAGCGTGAAAGAACCGAGCAAATAAAGCTTGATATTCATTTCACTACAGATAAAGTATTGGAAGGATTCTTGGAACTTGCTTACATTCCTACTAGTGAGTAGATTGCAGATTTGTTAACCAAGACATTTCCTTCACCTCAGCTCACTAAGTTGATGACCAAGCTAGGGATATCTAGCACACCCACCCCTAGCTTGAAGGGGGGGGGGGGTCATTAAAGATATAGTTGTTGCATCATAAGTGCCAGAGGAAGCTCTAGCAGTAGCTCACACTTCCTTGTCTAGCTAACTGATGTATAATTAGTTAGCTGAGCTGTAATAACTACTAGGGAAGTTAGTTATCTTAGTTAGAGAGAATCATTACATCATTTGTAATTTTACACAAGGTCTATAAATACCTTATTATTTATGTAATTCATTCAAACACTCACAAAATTAAACGAAAACTCTCTATATTCTCTCTATACTTCTTGTTGTAAATGCTAAGAATTACTCCATTTGTTTTTTTTTATTTGTACATTGTTCTGCACGGGTTTTCAAGACATTATTTAACCCTTAATATCTCTTATTTTGTTTAAGTGAAAATTATAAAAATTTGATATTATGAATTTACATGTCGAAACGAATCTAACAAGACCACATGACTACATTTTTACTTATAAAATAATCAAAATAATCAATCAAAGTTAGTGGTTTCATCCCCAAAGCAACAATGTAGCAAATAAAAAAACGGAGGCAGTATTACAATATTTTCTTTTAATTTTTTTTTTCACTTTTCAATTTATCTCATACTTTTGTACTTTTTCATTGATTCTCCCCCAACATGAAGTGATTCTCCCCCAACATGAAGTGAGTAGTGACTAGTGAGTACACTAAAAAGAAATACAGGGAGTATGATTGGACAGTAAACTTTTGCAACAGTAATGATTTTCTGCGAAAAAAACAAAAGTAAACACAATTGTAAACTAAGTTTTCTTTGTTTATTTCTGGTTAGAAAAGCTTGAAAGAAACGTAAAATGAAGGTGAGTGGATGGATGAGCAAAAGAAAATTGAAGGTAAATACTAAATGAAGTACTAATCAGAAAATGTGACACTCCATTCCAGAAGGAAAGAAAAATGTTTTCCGTCTTCAAAGACCATTCTCCACCAGTAGGAAGAATAATTTTCATTATTTACAAACCAAACATAAGAAGACGGAAAAATCAATTTTCTCCCAATTAGATACTCACTTAAAAGAAGCTTCCCATGTCAAGTGTCAACCACCGTACAACGAAAAATGATCTAAATTCTTTGAGTAATCCGATAAATACACACTTTGACCTCTCAATTACAGAGAATATAGCCGAACTTATCTTTTATACAGTGATTCTACTTAGACAAATGAAATGATGTAGTGTGTTAACTAAAAGCCCTTCTTAACAGACTAAGAAATCACATTACATGCGTCATCAATGGAAAAAAGAGAAAAAGATTGGTATAAGATTTGTTGAAAAAAGAGCAGAATCTTCCCCTAATCTTGCTGTCAGATATTTTAAGCTGAGCCAAAGAAATACTAATCTAAGCTCTTATTTCAGCTATCTCCCTCACCAGATGCGTTATTTTCTCCCAAGCTTTGTAAGCTATCTGGTCCACATATCTGTGTTAGCTCATCCTGTTTCAATACCAAAGTTATTCACCATAAGTCTCGGTAATGAGGAAACCTCAGAAATTACGAGCATAGTTCATACTATTATAAGTCTCGGTAATGAGGAAACCTCAGAAATTACGAGCATAGTTCATGCTATAAGAAGAAATACGGAGTAAAGCTTTCGAGAATATCAGAACAAAAAACTATGTTTTATCGTAAGAAAGTTGTTGTACCAGTCATTCAGCGAAAACAAGTGTGTTTTGACAAACCTTAATAGAATTGTTTGCAGAGGCGAGCTTCTCGCATTCAGCAGATAACCTATTGAGCTCCTCCCTGAGGTTGCTATTTTCATTACTCAGAGACTCAACCCTTCTTTGCAATTCTTCACACTCGGCCTGTGGAGACAGAATTCTGAAGTCTTAAAAGCTTGCAGAAGTGATATGAAGCAAATAAGCAGCACATAGACAAAGCCTTTACCTGCTTGCGCAACCTTGATCTCCTAGCTGATTCCCTATTAGATTGTTTCCGTTTCTGCCTTTTAAGTTCACGTTCATCCTGTCAAAGAGAAAATATAATGAATATTTATATTTCACCAGTAAAGGGGATAACTATAATAGCAAATACATGAATCTATCATGCTAAACCTAAGTCGTACTACTTCCATTTCTAGGTGCAACCTAAGTTAATGTTACTTCAGCTTGTTTTTACTTATACCAGAAATAACAAATTCAGATAAGTTGAGATAGATTTAAGGGTTTTTTGTCCCAAACTACCTTTAACTTTCATGTTTTTGCGAGAAACTACCTTATAAAAAAATTGTTGTCCCAAACTACCTTACTTTTACCATTTTGTTGTTGACAACTACCTTAGGCCGGTTTCCGACGTTGACTTTTGTTTTTTCTGCTTTTTTAATGTCACGTTATATCACTTGACCTCTTCAAACCCTTTTTTTAATTTTCCCCTCCCTAGTTTCCTCATTTTCCGGTGTGCGCGCGCTCTCTCCCTCATATCTATGTGGCACTTTGTACCACCAATCCACCATCAAATTCCTCTTCTACTTAACCTAAAATTGAAACAATCACCCTCCTCAATTCCCACAAAGGTAATTTTGTTTTTCCCACAATTTTGAACTAAAAAAACAAAAGTCAATGCCGGAAAACGGCATAAGGTAGTTGTCAACAACAAAATTGTAAAGTAAGATAGTTTAGGACAACAATTTTTTTATAAGGTAGTTTCTCGCAAAAACTTGAACGTTAAAGGTAGTTTGGGACAAAAAATCCTAGATTTAATATAATTTTCAATAAGTTCTAAACATAAGTTCCAATAATTTCAGAAAAGTGCCGATAACTTCAAACGAGTCATAATTTATTGAATAGAACACACCCTCAAGTGAATCCACAAAATGTATCATATCCGCAACTCTGAAGGTTTGTCAATAGATGAAACAAAACCAATATTGAGGAGTCCATATCCTCTAGAGTTTTAGTGAAACCCTACAAGATAGAGTTGTATCTAAGCCATGCATTTTAAACTCAATGGCTCATATTGGTGGAAGGGAAGATTTAGGGGTGGATTTTGATGAGATAAAATAGAGGGGATTTTGGAAAGAGAATATATGAGCCATTGATTTTTTATTCAATGGTTGATATTGCTCAAACTCTACCATGTAGAGTAATTTTACAACTCTAGAGGATCCAAACACAATACTAATAGGACTAAGAGAAACCATGGTGACCATGGTGAGTAATGATGCTGACTTGGCAGAAATTACAGCCATCATAGCATTAAAATGGATAAACAAGAAAGGATGGGATGACTAAATCCTGCTATCCTACTTTATGATAGCAGTGACCAACATCAATGGGGAAGCAAAAATCAAAGACAGATACACTAATGCGACAAGATGCAAGACGCTATTGCAGGAGGGTCCGGTGAAGCTGGTGCAAAAAGTTGAGCTGGATCAGACAAGGGAAGCAGATGTTTTGGCTAAAAGCTAGTTCGGAAGGGGAGCATCGAAGTTAATGTATTTCTCCAATTCTATAAACCACCTTGGAAGGAATTACATGTTAGCTTAGAGGAGATTACTTTTGAACAGTTACGTAGGTGTTGTAATATTGGGGCAGATGACCCCCTTGGTAATTTTGGTAATGTGTAAGAACAAATTTTAGCTTATATTGCTCCCTTTAACCAAAAAAAAAAGGAAGAATAAACGGAAATATTTTTGACAAGTACTTTTGTACATTACACACTTGCTAGATGCTGGAGATCAAGTCCATCCAATTCTCTACTGATCCCTTGTTTTTAATAAAGACCATGTATAACAAGCTATATTTACTAAAAGAAATTACCTTTTCTGACCAGTTTTTGCCCAAAAGAGAGAGAAACAAAGAGAAATATTTACCCTTTATCCTATTTGTTTTAGAGCTTTTCTCATTCTTCAATTTGAGGTGAAAATTATACAAGTAATCTATTCCAGTCTCCAACCCAACCCCCTCAACCACCACACATTCCCCAAATAAAAAAGAATGTTTTTTATCCAAGCACCATTAAAAGGGCACAGAAGCCTATTATAAGACGCATATAGAAAACCTACCATTCTCCAGTGCTCTATGGTAGGTCGTGGAACTTAACAAGAAGCATATCAAATCCTATATAGAAAACCATTCTCCAGTGCTCTATGGTAGGTCGTGAAACTTAAAAAGAAGCATATCAAATCCTATATCAACTTGCATTAACTGCTCAAGGTTTAAACAAGAACTACTGATATAGCCAATGACCAATTGACCAGTCTCAAGCTAAGATGAAAGCAAGACCACAATACGTCATTTCAATAAAAGTATATTTAACACACTCAAATGACATTACTTAGCACAGGACAGAAAATGGAATATATAAATGCATTACAACTGAAATCGTACTTGGACCCATTGGTGGTCAGGCATAAGCCCTTCTCGTCCAACCATTCCTGGAGCAACTGTGGATGCTCCAGTACTTGGTCTCATCTTAACTGCACCAGCAGCAGAGGAGTTCCACAAATCCATGCCAATATTAAGATTAGTAGCAACAAGAACTTGGTCTCATCTATATCAACTTGCATTAACTGCTCAAGGTTTAAACAAGAACTACTGATATAGCCAATGACCAATTGACCAGTCTCAAGCTAAGATGAAAGCAAGACCACAATACGTCATTTCAATAAAAGTATATTTAACACACTCAAATGACATTACTTAGCACAGGACAGAAAATGGAATATATAAATGCATTACAACTGAAATCGTACTTGGACCCATTGGTGGTCAGGCATAAGCCCTTCTCGTCCAACCATTCCTGGAGCAACTGTGGATGCTCCAGTACTTGGTCTCATCTTAACTGCACCAGCAGCAGAGGAGTTCCACAAATCCATGCCAATATTAAGATTAGTAGCAGGTACTGCAACCACAGGTTTCCCAGGCACTGAACCCTGACCACTTACAGTACCCGAACTATTCTGTGCGTTAGCCCCTGCAGAAGTTACCCAAACTCACACAAATGAGAAGTCACACCAACATGACTCAGACGGACGCGGAAACTATAAAAGAGAAAGGATGTTAACTAAACAGATACTATTTCAAGATAAAGCACATACCATCTTCAAGCATCAGCTCAAAGCTTCCTTTTTTAGCTGCAGAAAGATCCTGAAGAGAAGAACACGCTAATTTTAGTCTAAATCCTAGGGAACAAAGTAACAAAGTAGCAAGTTGCAGCTCAAACTCATACTACAAGAATTGCAATACAACTTCTTGCTTTGAATTTTAGATGCCAATAGGGGATCTCTGAATGTGTGAAATTGGAGTGCAGCCAGAAAAGACAAACCTGTTGGTTGTTGTCATCACTAGCATCAGATGAACCCTCACTTCCACTTTCACCACTGTTTTACAATAATAATCAGAACATAATGATTCGAACAGAGAATTAAAGTTGCTTGACTGACTAGTCTTCGTAATAAAACATCGTCATCAAGTCCCAGAAATAGTAAAAAAGAAAAATGATACCCACCTCTGCGAAGCACCCTCATTTCCTGAGCCTGAAGTTGCTTTGCCAGTTTCAACAGCCTTCTCATTCCCCACACCTGAATTTCCCTTTGATTTTTTCCCGGAATTCTGATCTTTTACATCTGAGTTTTTCCCTTCTGTATCTGCAGCACTTGCAGCATTCTGAGTCTACAAGGGAATATATGGAACGATAAGTTCAACGTTTAACATTTATCAACCATCAACCTTCATTTTAATAACAAATATCACGAGTTCTACAATTAACTTTGAGTGTTGTTTATATGTCATAAATTACCATTGCCATATTAGGATGAGCATACACGCCACCAGGAGGATATAAAGCTGGGTAATGAACTGGAGTACCATAAGGTGGCATCATAGGGTGCTGCGGAAGGTCAAGTGTCCACAATCCATATTAATATTTGAATAAGTTGAGCATAACTAAAACAACCACAAAACCACAGGATTTTGGACCCATTTACCTGCCCTCCCCACATATAGGGATGAGGTGCTGGAGCTGCAACAGTTGAGGCGAAAAAAGGAGGTGTAGCACCAGTACCATAATATGCCTGGACATTACAAACAAAGATATTATACATTAGGAAGATCCAAACTTGCTGACTTTCTTTACTTAAAACCTCAAGAAATGAAAGGAAACAGATAAAAAGAGGGTAATAGGACTAGGGTGCATTAAATTGCTAAGTACAAATGATATATCTAGAACAGACATAAGGAACTTCATAATAGAAAATGCCCTACGATTTCCATTACCAAGTCAAAAATCAGAGGGGGAAGTTTGATCATGTCCTCAAAATTGAATACTGTTTTGTGGGATTTGAACTTTCAAAGTCAGGTATCTCATGAACCAAGTTATAGATAATTTTCCCCTCAAAAAAAAAGTTTTTGATAATTTCATAAACACCAGGATTGCGCCGTCAAACACAAAAGGACTCTTATGCACATATTCACTGTAAAGTCGCAGTAAAGAATCAACTTTACACTCTCGTTCCCCAGGAGTAGTTTCCGAGCTCGCATGAGCTAAGGCACTTGCAAACCAATACCGCCTTTTAGTTTCCAGCTTTTTTGTTGTCAATTATCAAGATAAAATTGGTTTATATAAGTATGACTAGCTTTAAGTTTATTAAGTTAGCTATAACATGCAATTTTTAAAATCATAAAAAGAAAAAACTGAAATATAGTGATTCCAAATGGGCCCTAAGCTTCTTGTAATCCAAGAGAAAGATTTGAATATCTCTCAATGATCATAACAAATAAAAGATGCTTAAGTACTTGTGCCAGACAAAGGCAGCTGGATCAGTTTTATTACGATCACAAACCTGCATGGAGCTTGACCAATCAGGATAAGCTGGCATTGCTGTCTGAGTCTCCTACAAGAGGAAAAATTAAAATAATAAATTGAAACTGACACCAGGCTACATAAATAAAGAAACAGGAACAGCAAGAGACAGGAGAAGAGAAATGGAACCTGCGCTGAGCTTGTTGCTTTTGAAGGTTTGGAAGGTGTCTGCTCCTCAGCTGCCCCCATTTACATAGGTTCAATCACCACCAAATCCGGAAAGGTCTCAGCAAATATTGTGAGATATGAAATCCTAATATCCAATGTGATATGAAGGATCAAAATCAAGCCGATGTGATGCAAGCATGAACTTAAGTAATCATCATATGCGAAAACAAACAAGATTTGTGTACTTTCCTTCGGGAGAAATTTTGAAATCATATAAACAGGAAAATTCAATATCCTCATTGAACCAAATGTGAAGTTGGAAGCCATGATCACCTTGAAATGGTTATAAACTGCTTTATTACTATTAATGTCATATTCAGTAGTTAATCCAAAAATTCTAGCAAGTCTACACATTAAAAATTACACAAAACAGCAAATTGTCTATCAGCTATTCGAGTTCCAAAACTAGGAAAACTTGAACTATATTGTATCATATATACTGATATACACTAATTTATATTCTCAGCCACAACACAATTACAAGTGATTAATGGTGTTAAAACTATGAAACAAGGCCAATCAGTCGAATTTCATAATGCACTTGTTAGACTACAAAATGCCATTTGTTCCTGAATGAACAATAAAGATGAGGGCCAAGGAAGAGAGAAATAAGTGGCAGCCCAGAAGGAGGAATGTTCATGTAACCCACAGTGAACCCAGTCAAAGTATCCCTTCAGCAGCCAATACTCGAAAAAGGGAGCAATGAACAGGGATACTCTACAATACTAGAGAAATTTGTAAATATATAGAGATTACACAAAATAACCACCAAAACAACTCCCATGCTAGTCAAATAAAAAGAAATCATGAGGCAAAAATGGCAGTGAATAAAAAAGATGCGAGACGCAAGAAAAGCCTGAAGATAGAAGTAAGCGGGCAGGAAAAAGCACTAGTTATGACGCCACAAGACCACCAGATCTGCTTTTCGGTGCAGCTTCATTTCAACTTTTCACTTCCCTTTTTAAAGCTTTCTCTAATTGCTTTAAGGACTAGATCCTTTGCTTCCTGTAAATTTTCACTCCTTAAGGTGTTGTTTGGTTGGAAGTTATTTCCCTTGGAAATACAAATTTCTAGGAAATACATTATGGGTGTTGTGTTTGGTAGGAGGGAAATGGGAGAAGCATAGGAAATACAAATTTCAAGGGAAATAGAATTCCCCATGAAACATGGGAAATCACTCACCAAGCCCCCCCTTGGTGAGTAATTTCCTAGGAAATACAATTTCCTATGGTGGCAACCAAACAGTTTTGTCTAATTCCTAGGAAATTAACAAGGGAAAGAATTTCCCATGAAATGTAAATTCCCATGGGAAATTACTTCCCATGTGAACCAAACGACGCCTAAGAGTTAAATTCAGATAAATGATTGCTATTTCCATCTAAAAGCACCAATGAATGTGATATTCTTTTCGGATCTTTTACTAATAA
This sequence comes from Beta vulgaris subsp. vulgaris, assembly GCF_026745355.1. Classification (NCBI taxonomy): domain Eukaryota; kingdom Viridiplantae; phylum Streptophyta; class Magnoliopsida; order Caryophyllales; family Amaranthaceae; genus Beta; species Beta vulgaris. The sequence goes on from NC_079207.1 coordinate 15,094,576, forward strand.
AGCTTATTTGGGAAAATTGTTTCTATACTAACGAATATGCATCTTTAGTTCTCAAAATGACCAAAACAAACACCATCATCGGTCAAGCCATAACTCCAATACCCCCCCCCCCTCTACACTTCGTACCTTTGACCCACCACCATCACTACCTCCAATCTTTTACCCTCTTGGGACTAAGTTCATGGGTATAGTATGACAGAGTGGACAGAGGTAATTGCTCAAACACCAGCAACCTTTATGATCTTCACACAGAAGCGCATATACTGAATTTACCTCATAAGGGTTGAGTAATTAATGACCTAGATATGTAATTCAGATTTTTCCGCTTCAATCACAAACAAAATCATGGTCACCATTGTCATGAGCCTAACATATTTTGTCTCCTTTGTGTCAATTTCACACCAAAGTTATCAGAAACCCCCAGTTGAAGTCATCTATCTCAGCCAGAAATAATGTTTTTCTTTCTCAGCATCGGGATCAAACTGAAATCATTGGAATTTGGAAACCTTCCCTTAAAGCCATGTGCATCAATGTCGAATAATAACAAGAAGGACGGCGTCATGCTGCTGCTGGCATTGGTTACACCGATCTTCTTGCTGCGGAAGAGGTAGATTACTGCGAGAAATTTCTAGGCTTCTAGTCCTTGATGTCTCTTTTGTTAATAGGAAGGAACGGAAGTAAAGAAGTAAAACAACCATTGTAGACTGCAGGAAAGTTCTGACCAAATAACGAGAACTGTGATTGCGTTTGTTTTGGTCATTTTGAGAATTGAAATTGCACTTATCCCGATTATAACTGATTATAAATGGGATGGACTTAGCCCAATTAGCTAGTTTGGAAAACAATATTTCCTTTTCTTCCGATTTAAAAATGCGTCCAGCTCTTTCAGCAAATATCTTTTTACACTAAGACACTTGTGTACCAAAGATTGGTCACCCTAAGCCAAACCTCCATTATAAAGGACTCAAGGAGGCCTAAATTACACCAACAGGTATCTAAGCCAAGCTAGAATACTACATTTGTGAAGACCTATATATCTGCTTGAGCAAATGGGAAACATTCTTGTGACCACAAACCATGACTACATACCAAAAAAGTTGTTCTCCAATGAGAGTGGTAAGCATTGGATGCATGTAACATAAGTTCACCGAAAGAAAGTTAAGGAGTAAAGTCAGAATCAAGACTCTAGACATGGCAGATCAGCAGGCCAAGGTGAATAATTCCACGCAGCCAACCTAGCCAAATATGCTTAGATACAGATCATCTAAGACCATAATTGTTGTTGCTGGCCACAGAGAGAAACAGAAACTGGAGAAAATACCATCTCCACCAAAGGACTAGAAATGGGACTGTATAATGTCAAGAGACACATGTTGAATTGCAGGGAGGATGGGTATCTAGCATAGAAGCTGATATCCAATCTCTAAATTATCTAGCCCAGTCTCCAAATATTCTAGCCCAAGATATTGAGGAGATTCTTAGACTTAATAATAAGAAATGGTGACAAGACTCATCTTATCAGTGTTAACTAAAGTTGGACACCCAAGATTTGAAAAAAGAAAAAAAGAAACCCACACTGCCAACAGGAACATTTATGGATGTCGAGACAGCACATCTACCAAATACAAGATCCAGGTCACAGAAGTCTCAGAAGTGTTGGTTCAACAAAAATGATTGAAAGGGGAGCTCAATTATTCCACCAATAGGATCTTTCAAGCAATATATAGAATAAAGACCATTGATCCAAGACTAATTAGGGAATATTGGAAAGATTAACTATCAGGAACCAAATTTCCCCTTCAGTAGGGAAACCTTATATTATGCCAGTCAAGTGGGAGACTAAAACTAAAGCAATCAATTCTTCCTATAAGACTGGGATAAGCATTAGTACTTCACCTGTGACGTCATTGACGAGCCCAACTGTAATGGTGGGACTTGGGAGTGTCACAATATCAACAACAAAGTACCTTGCCTATTATAAGAGGATTGAAGATCAAATACTAGGGATGTATAAACCTAAAGTGAATGCCAGTCACCTAGTCTTTGACAGTAGTTGAACTCCTCACATAGAAATGAGACAGGATTGCGATCCTCAATATGAGATATACACAAACAGGGAATTCAATCTCCATTATATACCCTCAAATAAAAACAACCATACTTATCTTTAACAATTTCTAAAAATACAAACAAAAAATACAGGCCAAATTACATAGCAGTTTTATCAAATTTCAAGGCAATTCAACAACTTACTTGGCATGTTTTTCTTCATCGGAACTTTGTAAGCAATTTTTCTTACATGTTATTTCAGGTTATTAGATGTAATTACGCAATTAGTTATACTTTCTTTGCTTTCGCATGCATTGCGTGCATATAAGACTAGTCTACATTAATGAACACAGGATTGCCTGAATTGGGAATTACTACTCAATATGGGCTTGTAAACTAAGGAGAGACGCCTACTTCAAGCTGGAACCTCACATCAATCCACATATGAGCTAACACCTTCAACTTTATTTGCCAATCTCATAGGTAAGGGAATGTAGGTATCCAACAGCCTCCTGTGGGTCCAGAAGGGATACTGGATTTCACCCATTAGTTCAAAAGGCACAGCTAGCCTAGGCATGGGCCAGCATGACGCGGTGCCGGTGGTGACCCCTTTGCATCAAAAACACCGCAGTCGCGGTGTGTCAGTCTCAAACATGGGGACATATTTGGGGAAAAGAAAGGTAAATACCCACATAAACCCAAATCCAGAAAAGCTATAGAGGACCTTTTTAATAAAGAAAAAAAAAAGGTATACAGGACCAATATCTTTAGAGCTTGTGGGGTGAAAAAACATAACACAAGGATAAGAAAGAGAAGAAAAAAGATAAAAAAGACACAGAGAAAATCTTTTCAGGCAGCTTTTAATTGTAAGAAGCAAAAACTGAACATGGTGTTTTAAATCACCATTGGATTCAACCCCAACATGTTTGTACTTGTCATCCTTAGTTGTCTAGCCTAAATAACACCATAAAGATTCAAAGTAACAGGTTCAAAATCGAGTTGAACGAAAACGAAACTCTTTTCTTCTTGGGTCATGATGAGACACAAAGGGCAATATGCAAAGACAGTTCTAAGAATTAAGATCTGTTACAAACATTGGATAACTTATTAGTGATTGGTAATGAATGAAATAATCAATATGTAAACAATTAACGCCTAATTACTATCAAATTACCTCTAAAATCTCTCACAAAACTAACTGTACAAAGCAAATTGTTCTTTCCCTTCCCTTGTTAAACCTCCACTCAAGCAAAACCCCTCAATAAGGGAAAGTAAAAGTCAAAGCAAATTTATATAACTACAATAAAAACTTTCCTTATTAAATAATTCACAAAAAAAAAAGAACTTAGATCTGTAAGCGTCAAGATACCAACTTTCACAAGCTTAAATTTTTTATAAGGTCTATTAATGGCTACAATATCAAATTAACCTAGATATATACCTAAATCAGCCAGATTTTATTTCCTTAGTTAAATTCAACAACAGAAAAAGCAAAATTCTCCATTCAAAACATAATATATTCACTAAAAAAAAACCCATCTCAACCGTCAATTTAATCAAAAACAAAACTTTCATAAACCAGCAAATCAAAACACGAATATTAAACAATTAAAACGCTACAAAAGATTGAAAGAAAAAAAAAAACAACCCCCTCAAATAATTTACAATACCCATAAAAGAAAAAGTGGAATTACATATCTTAATATAGAATTAAAATTACCAACATTAACAATTTAAGAAACAAAGAAAAAGCGCAATTTAAGAGGAAAAAATTAGAGAGGAGAGAGAAAGAGTAGTACCTGAGAGAGAAAGTAGGCGGGCAAAGAATTAAGAAAGAAAGTAAGTGAGGTGGAAGTCCAACTCGGATAGAAAAACCAGAAATGACTCACTTATTTTAATTATTTGCCTCTTCACAATTTATTTCTGTCTGATTTAGTTAAAATGAAAAATTGACAAATTTAATGTTTAGAAGAAAAACAAAGTTGAGTTTGAGAAATGAGAATGAGTGAGTTTGTTTTGTTATTTGTTAATTTTGGGGTTTCTGTTTCTGAGTGAAGTGAGAGAGTGTTGTGATGTGGTAGAAGAAGTTGGTTTAAGTTGTTGGAGTGAGAAAAAGGGAGAAGACTGAAGAGGGAAGAAAACGCAATGAGTAGGGTTTTTTGGGGTTGACACGTCGAAGATGAATAGGATTACAGGTGTTGATATGCGAGTGGAGAGGAATGTTGAAAGCTTTATTATGTCATGTGGCTTGGTGACTCGCCCATAGATAGTGGGTTTCTTTATTTGGTTGGTTGGATATATTTTTTATTATTACTCATATGGTCATATTCTTATCTTCTACATTTATTTCTCACGTAAGTTTAGCGCTAACTAGTTATAAATCTGGCTTATGCTTCGCGAAAGGAAATTTTTTCTTTTATTAATATTATATTTTAAAAAATCGTTTGGTTCATTATTTTTGGGTTTCAAGAAACAGAATTAATTACTGATTCTCTTTCTTTTTATTTAGTTCAACTCCACGTTAATTTCTTACCATTACTTGATGGTAATGGATTCCCCCAATTTGTTACATTCTCATCCCCCTCAATTAAAAAAAATCAATTACTTTTTTTTTAAAAAAAATAACATTAATTCATTGATTCAAAGTCATACGACATCTACAATAGAAGTAAAAACTAAACAAATACATATCAAAATGAAATAAATGAACACCCTCATCTTTTACATCGCTGTCTGATGCAGCCTTCTGCAAGGGGGTCTATCGATCTTTTGTAGTTTTGAAGTAGAACTGGATTTAATTCAATTGATTGTAAATGAAGTCTTGACATTTGTTGTAACTCCGCACAAATTTCGATCAAAATTAACATCTAGAATTACACAAAAACCCAAAAACAATGTCTCCAAACTCTCACATGGAAAGAGATAAAACCCAATATATGGGTAGATATAACCCAATATATGGGTAGAAAAACTCTCCATTAGAGAGAGACTAAAGTTTATTAGAAACATAAACCTAAAAAACTAGTAACAAAAGGAGAAAATGGGGCTTACCACCGCCCAAAAGGGTGGTGGTAGCCCCTAGATTGAAAATTAGGGTTTTGTGGGAGAGGAGAGAGAAGAGAGAAAAAAAGTGAAGGGAGACGGCGATAAAAAAAAATCCATGATTTAAAAAATCTATGTTGTGTGCCCCTAGGTTGAAAAAAAAAATCATTACTTGAAGGTAATGGTTACCCTTCATTTCCATTACTTGGTTTGAACCAAACACTCAATAAAAGGTAACCATTTTTGTTACCATTCCCCTCCTCTATTTGTACTCAGTCCCTTTCCATTTCATATATTGAACCAAACGACCCCTAAAATGTTAATACTAAATACAAGTTGGTCTAGTGGTTAAAACTTTAGTATATATGAACTTGATGTCACAGAATCAAATCCTATAGTATGCAATTTCTAATTTTTTATTGTATACGAATTACATAAAGTAAAACTCCCCTAGGGAGAGTGTCACGTGGCACCGTTCCTTGCTTAGGAACACCTTTTAATATATTTACTAGTTTTTAAGCCCGTGCTATACCTCGGGTACTTATATTTTTTATCTATTAATAATTTAATTTTAAAAAGATTACACACATATGTCACTTGGTGTAGTGGTAAATGTATCTTAATTCTTATTAATAGAGCATTTGATCGATTCAAGACATCATTATTTTTCCAAAAAATATAATGACGAGTTTATTGTTAGTTAATTGCACACGCGTCAAAATTCTATTGCAAGAGGAAAGGTTCCATATGGCACATAAAAGCACAACTGAATTAAATTATATCTGCAATCAAGGAATTCGTGTTGTGATTAACAATTTCACTGACCTTCTTTATGGGCGTTGCCCTCTAACCTTGGAACTTCATCTCCTGATTCGTATTCTCGAACAACAACAATAAGATTTGATTAGCATCAAGAATAATTTATAACGCAACCCCATTAATTAATTAGGATGTAGAGGACTCTAACGATCATGGTGAATTTCGAAAAGAGAAATGGAGCAAGAGGATGACTGCAAAAAAGAAATCAAATTAGAAAGTAAACTCTATGGTTGTAAGTAGGCATTAACCGCCACATTACTAATCACAGCACATATCTATAATTTTGTGGAAACGTAAAATACCTAAAAGATATTAGATTAGATGGTCAATCTTTGGAAATCCTTACCTGATGTGAGGGGTTCGAGCCCAAGTTTCTGCATATATATTTTTTTAAATAATGATCATCTGACTTATTGTTGGTTAATAAACACATGGCAAAATTCTAGTGGCGGATTGAGGGTGCTACGTGGTGCATAGACGTTGTCAAGCACGCCTTTTATATATATATAGAGAGAGAGATAGAGAGAGATTTTTTTCAATCTCTATTGGGAACCCCATGGTAAAATGAAGGATCCTGTTAGACAGGAACTTCTCGCAAATTAATATGGCCTGGTTTTGCGGACATACTTTGAGAGTGGGGGTTATAAGGGGAAACCCTCTCCCGAAATTCCCCTAGCAAGGATCGAACTCTCAACTTTGAGGTTAGAAGATTTTTACTTATTTCCTTACCAATAGGCTAAATTTAGTGGTTATTTGGTTGATATTAGAAAATATGGGAAATAGAAATTCATAGGAATTGAAAACTTAGTGAGTTGTTTGGTTGGAACATAATAACAAAATGAAGGAATTAGGAAAAACTAGGAATTTTTGAGTTCACGCAAAATAGAGGAATTTACTTACCTAGGTCCCCCTAGGTAAGTAGAAATTCCCATGGGAATTCAATTCCCCCATTGTCAACCAAACAATTTAACCAACTTTCCATGAATTTGATTAAGAAATTTATTTCCTATGAATTGCAATTTCATGGGAATTTTGACTTCCCATGTAAACCAAACAACCACTTAGTATGGAAATTCTTATTGCATGCTTCACAAGCAAGCCTTTATTAAAGGTAATAACATTTCTTATGCTGAGCCCCCCTCCACCTTTCGGTAGTTAGATGATGTCTTTCTTTTTCCAATATATTGGTTTTTGATATGTCTATTTTATATAGAATTTTTACCCCCGTCCCTTGTGAATTTTTGGTCTTAATTGCGCTCTTCGGAGCCATTTTTAGTACTAATGTGCTCCTTGTAGTGTGTGTGTAGTCTCAGGTTGATTATTGTAGGAATTAACATGTTTTTGGCGCATATTCTATTATTTTATACCACTACAAAAGATGATGTATTTTTTGGAACACGATCATTTTGCATGAGTTGGATTATGTAGTTCAAGAGCTTCCCAAAGAGTGGTCATTTGCTTAATTTCGACAATAACTCAGAAGTTATAACACTTTGAAGATTAGATTTAGGACGTCAAAGAGCTGATGAATGCCCGATCGGGCAAAATCCGCCCGGGTTGGTCGGGCGAGACGAAAGCACAGGAAAAGAGGAGCTAGAATCTGCTCGGTCGGGCGTGATGAAGCGAGCAGAATACCTGATGACCCCCCGATCGGGCCGCTCGGGTAGGTCGGGCGGGATTTTTTAAGGTGTTTTTAAGCGCGTGTTGCGCCAGTTTTTGATGGGAATATAAATGCTTATCATTTTAGGATTGAAAGGACGTTTTCTTATTAGAGTTTCAGTTTATAGTTTTCTAAGCACTCATTAATTACTTAAGAACCCTAGTATTATTTTTTCTCATTCTTACTTTGAAAATTTCAATAGAAGTGTTGATTTTACAAGATTGGTTCTACAATTGGTATTCCTTCTCTTCTCTTATTATTCTTATTTAACTCTTGATTATTTATTCATCATGTTCACTTGTTTCACCATGAGTATGTTTGCTTCAATTATGATTGAGTAGTCTATTTCTAGGGTTGAGGGAATCCATGATTAATTATGAAGGGATGTTTATAAAGTATTGATACTTAATGATGTATGTTGATTCCTATTTAATGTATTATTTCTATTCAATCTGATTTGCCCGGATTTGATTGTTATTGTATTGCAATATTAGGTTATGCACTAAGAGGTATAAACTTGATATTAAGGCTAGCTTCAATAGGTAGAATTGGTATTAATAAATTGCGAGAGCCTGTTAATATCATTCTATGGTTAATTTCGATTCGTGAGAGCAAACCAACCTGTTTTACTCTATTATTAATTATTGATTGGTGTGGTTCATCCTGGAATATTTTTCATTGGTGAACCCGCACCCTAGACTCTTTATTATTAATGTTTTTGATATAGTTATTGTCTGGTTTAGCATAATCACCAACAACACTCGTTCCTTATAATTTAAATTTGATCGACAACTAGGAAAAGAACACCGTTTTCCCTGTGGATTCGACCCTACTTCCATGACTACTATTTGTTAGAGGACTTTAGGATTACTTTTGATTAGGTGATACGACTTTAGCCTGTCAAAATTTGGCGCCGTTGCCGGGGAATAACGGTTTTGTTCCATTTTCTTTAATTGTTTTAGAGACTAGATTATATATTCTCATCTTAGGGAACACTTGTTCTTTGGGAAAAATTCTCTTAGTTGTTTGTTCTTTAGTTCGCCTATGCGCAGAAGATTAAGTTCGGGTGGTCTTCCATTTAATCTTGAAATTGAAAGATCCTTTTATAGACAAAAGAACTTCTTCAGACAATTGCGAGATAATTCAGGGGGAGATAAACCCTTGGATTCTGATTCTGATTCTAATTCTAGATGTTATATATGTTCCTACTACTCCAAGAGAATCAGAAATGGCTCATAGACTTGCTGACTTTTCCCAGCCCTCCTTGGCTGAACTTCTTAAGAGCAATCAAATGCTCGAAATTGAAGCTGAGAATTTTGAGATCAAACCTGCATTGCTGAATATGATAGAAAGGAAAAAATTTGTTGGTGGACCTAATGAAGACCCTACATTATCAGGACTTCTGCCAATATTGTTCTACTATTAAGCACCATGGAGTAACACAAGATCAAATTCGGGAGATTCTTTTTTCCATTTTCACTTCGAGATAAGGCAAAGATGTGGTACAATGGGATTAATCGCACCACTCTTGGGATCACAAACCGGAATACACTAGTGGAAAAAGGTTGATTTATGTCGGACCCGAGACCCCTATTTGCGCCGGACTTGGGTCCGATGACACAGGTCTCGACGCAGATGACCTATCACTGATCTGCGTCAAATGCAGAAACGACGCAGATCTTCATCTATTTGCATCGCACCTTGTATACGGTGCGACGCAGATGGCTATCCCAGCCTAATTCACAGAGCTTCAGAGGGTAATGTGCCTCGCACATTGCCTAGGGTGCGACACAGATGAGTGATTTGCGTCGCACCTTGGGCTACGTGTGACGCAAATTGCTATTTTAATATAAAAAAAATTATTTTTAGAACTAGGCTATACTGCATTCGAGGAAAAACAAAAACGATTCTCGAACAGTAGATGAAGCGAATTGAACACAACAGAATAAACCAACAAAATTCCATAATTTCATAATTTACAACTCGAACACAAAACAATAAACAGCCAAAATTCCATAATCATATATAATATTAAAGCAAGAAAAAATTAGCTTACGTGGCAGCCTCTTATTCTCTTAAGCCTCTCAATGCTCCAAGGTTTTTCAACCCCTCTCATTTACTTGCCACGTGTCATTGATTGAAGTGACAAAATAGCAAATCGTGGTGATTGAATTATGTAGGGCAACCATATATATTGCAATAAAATTTAAGGAAATAAATCATTGACTTCTACAAGCTAATCCGTAATTATAGTAAACTGAATATTGATATACATCTCACACATTCTTAAAAGTTAAAAATAATAAGCTATGCTGATTTGTAAATCAATTGTTTCTAATAATAACTATCCCTAATTTCAGCACCATATATTTCTATCTGTATTATAAACCGGTGGCAAGTTAATTGCATAATGAATTCTTTCCATAATACAAACCCTAATTTAAGGGCAATAATTTATACCTTTGTAGTATAAATATTTGCATCACAATCAACAACGCAATAACGTAACAATGGCGACTGTATTCTTCATGGATCATAAGGACAAAAAAATCGGAGGTAGGAGCCCAACAGCGAGGAGCAGCGAGCCACCGAGACAACCACCAAGACAACAAAGGAATCAACTTTGAGTCACGATCAACAACGCAACAACTAACAACCTCAACACTATAGCAGCTGCGACGACGACACAACGACAGTAGCACCGACGGAACAATGGCAGCAGCGCCGGAAAGTCAGAGGAGCAAGAAAGAATTGATCCAGTAAAATGGGGGTTCACTAAATAATTAATAATCACGTTATTTGAATGTTTTTTCTTTCTTTTGCTTATAGTAGTTGTCTTGAAAGATATTTCAGATCAATTAAAAATCTAAATTACAATTTTAGTTTTTTTTTTCTATTTCTTATTAATAAATACAATCATATAATCTCTTATTTGTAATTCTAAGAAACATACAGAGGTATTTTTAGGCCCGTTTTGTAGAAAAGGCCATGAAAAAAAACTCCATGATTCATCATATGCTTAATTTATATCAACATGCAGCTTAGAACAAATGCAACGAAACAAACTACCACTTTGTTCCTATTAAGACCAACTATTCTTATTATATGATGAAATTAGACAAATTTGTAGGTATTTATGGCGATATAGTCAAGGAAAAACATTGATCAAATGACCTATGAGAATCAAAGTTTTGGGTACTGAATATCCATTGGATATATACACAATTACACATGCAAATAGGATTAGTGATTGAAATACAAGTTTTAGATTAGAAACCTAAAATGCATTGGAAACCTGTGATCAAAGCTTACTTTTTGATCTTTTAGAATGAACTTAATAGTCAAGACTCAATAACTCATTTTTCTTTGTATTTCTATCAACACATTCAAACCGAAAGTAACTGATTTTCTTCTTGTCATAGAAATTATTTTTGTTAATATTTGGAGAGATGATAGAAATTTTCACCACAAAAAAGAGGGTTAGATATTAGAGAATTTTTTTGGGGAGATGATGAGAAGTTTTTACTTCAAACGAGTTTTACTTCAACTGAGCTGAGGGCTTGAGGAGAGGGAAGAAGAGAAGACAAATGGGGAAAAGGCTCATGAAATGATAGCAAAAAGAAGATGGATGGAATTAACTAGGCAAACCAAAGTTACTACTATACATGCCATATTAAAAAATCCTAACTACAAATATGAGGCAGACAAATGCAACTATTGATTTACATTTATTTTGTGCATCATCATACCTATAATTCCTTTAGGTTGTGTTTTGAATCTTTTTTCGAAAGATAAACAATGATACAACATGTGTTAGCAATTGTGTTATCAATTAGTCCTTTTTGCTACAGTCAATTAGTCCTTTTTACTACACTAATTGAGAGGTGAATCAACAAAATGAGTTAATTATATATCAAAAGAGGGATTTATAAGTATTCACTTTTAGTTGGTCTATAAGAAGTAAAATTGTTGTTGATAGATTAGAAGTTATCGAATTAGAAAAGTTGTTAATTTGTTTATGCACTTTGTTTTGACAGCTTCTTTTTTCTTTGATGTAAAAGATAATATTGAATGTAAATCATATGGAGAACTTATAAAAACACATACATTATACAAGTACTGTGTATTTATAATGTTTACTATACAAAATTATCATTTTCTAAATTATTTTTAATATTAATTAAATTGTGGTGGCTTAATATATTCTAAAATTGTTTTTAGGAAGAAGCTAATGAGTAAGGATTATTTCAAGTAGCAACGGGGAATAAGGTATTTAGGTAAAAAAAAGTAAAGTGGGAAACCCCGTATGATACTCATTATGTCAGATGGAACGGGGAATAAGGTATGATACAATATATCATCGAAATTGTGGTAATTTCAGGTAGCAACGGGGAATAAGATATATATACCCCATATGGTACTTATTTCGTCAGTTGGAACAAAAAAATTCTTATGATGTTTCAAAAAATACACACAACTCGGAATTAGGTATGATACAATATATCATCGAAATTGTGGTATTTCAGTAGCAATGGGGAATAAGGTATTTATACCCATATGATACTTATTCTGTCAGTTGGAACAAAATTTCGTATGATGTTTCAAAAAAGACAGTTTTTTGGCCTTGTGTTAAAAGTCAAGGACAATCCCTATTACATGGTAGGTTTATCTCCCGAAACCAGTTCTTAGTCATGGCTAATTTTACGTAGCCATTTCTCAATCACGAGTAAAAATTGCCTAATAGTACTAATGTATGAGAAAGAACATGGAAAGTCCAACACTTTAAGGCCATTTCGAGTAAAAAATGAAGATTGTAATGTGGAGAGGGTTTCTAAGACAATTGACCCCTAGGTGGTTACTGGGATAAGACCAAGTTCGTGCAAGTTCTCTCCCTTTTTGAAGCAGTTGAGATCATTAATTTACCTTTGTCATCTCAACCCTTAGATGATGGCTTTGTGGGGATACTCCAAAATTGGTATATTATATTAAATCATGTCATCACTTTATTAATTTTTCAAAAAATTCCCATACATAAGTTGTTAGCGGTTCAATTACATCGAAAGTGTGGAGAAAATATGGAATTCCAAAGTTCCTCTTAAGGTGTTGTTGACTTTGCTTATGACTATGTATACAACTTCCGTTCTTTTTCTACTGCAACAATTGAGCTTTCACGTTTGCCAATACACTATTTTAACTATTGATATCTTTAATTACTTTTTAGTAAAATTATACAAAATTGATATTATGAAAGTATATATCGAGACAAATCTAACAAGACCCCACATGACAATATTTTTCCTTATTATAGAAATAGAACGGAGGAAGTAACTTCTTAATAAATTTCGTTTTGCATTAAAAAGAAGTCTTCCAAAACATATGAGTATCATGTATATGTTAAACAACTTTATAATTAATATAAAGGTGTATATCTCTTAAACACAAAGTTTTTTTTTTTTTTATCAAGTTAACGTAAAAATCATTTACATGTTTTCATTGTAGCTGATATATAAACATTGTTATTATACTAAATAGTTCCCGTGCATTATGCACGGACCTAAAACCTAGTTTTATAATTTACAACTCGAACACAAAACAACAGTATGCCAACAAACTTCCTAAAATTAAAACAACAACTAAACTGATTATGGAATAAGCGAAACCGGGAAGATGTAGAGGAGAGAGACATGTGCGAAGTCGAAACAAAAAGTACCTAACTTCAATTTCCTTCAATTTTCGACGAAGCAGACTTCTAGAAAAACCAAAAACAGATCTGCAAATGAAAATAAGAGAAAAAAGTCAATAAAAGAATCAGATATAAAAAGTAAAAAAACAGAAGAACATAATTTTCAGATGCATAAAACTCGAAGACAATGAAAAAATGAAAAATGAACATATTTTTTTACCTGGATGGCCGTTATCTTCGCGGTTGGCTCTGCCTCAATCCACTTTGTGAAGTAATCAATACCCACAATTAAGAACTTTCTTCCCCTTGACGCCGGTGTGAAAGGTCCACTGAGCGAAGGGGATTGGGTTGAGGATTGGCTGCAGATCATTTGCCAGTTGATTTATCACCTGTAACAGCCCGCTCTTCCGAGCTGCTAGCGAAACACACTTAACCACCATAAACTAGAATCTAAATCTTAATGAATAAAATCGCAGCGGAAAAATATCCTTAAATACACCAATATCTCCAATAATATTCCCAAATATTATACACCGAAATATAAACAACTATCTAGAATATAAACTTAATCCTTAAGCCACGACGACATCTTAATCTTGCTTCACTTCCATTCTCGAGCTCTTGATACCAAACCTGCGAATTCAGAGAAGAAATACAAAACAAACAAAATTCCAAAATGAGTGGAAAACTCGTAATTTACTTCAGCCCGTTATAAACATTTTATTTCTCAAATCATTTCCTTTTCATTACAACGCTGGCATAGCTCATTCTCTTAAACAACCAGTGGCAAGTACAGGCTTTGGACAAAGAACAAACACTGCCTCCAAGGTTCGTTATGGAGCCCAGCAATACTACCCCCAAGGTTCGTTATGGAGCGTAGCCGCCCGTATCAGGTCAAAAGAGTAACCATCCTCCACCATACCTTGCCCACCTTCTATTTTTCAGTTCATAAACTATGCCAGCAAAACATTTGCATATTCATATTCATATTCAATCAATGACATTTCATCATCACATTCATAACTATGGCCATAGTACGAAGTTATTTACCGAAAACATAACACATAGATTCACACATATGGGTATGAGTAGATGATTTTACTGAACATAAAAGTTACCTGAATCGCAATCCAGATTTGAACAATACAACCTCCTTCATTAATTTTCATCTCCAAATGAGATTCAATTCCATAATCGTTCTCTAACAATTCACCTCATAACAATAACGATAATTAAAAACCATCCTTAAACTAATCTAAACTACAAAGTGAATCCATAACCAATTCTCAATTTAGAAGTTACCTCCACTTATCATTCTAATTTCCTTTATCCTCAATCAAGAACTATAACTCTTAACTTAATCAAACTAAACAAACTTAACTCTACTAATAACATAAAAAGAAGACAAAACTAACTTAGCTCATAAAGAATTCGCAGGAACTTAGTTCTAACTTGAATTCACAATACTTAACCCAATGAATTAACAACCACCACCAAACCATATCAACAGAACAACAACCCAACAATAAAACAATATCAACCCAACTACAACAACAAACGACAGAGCAACAACAGCAATAACAACATCTACTTGGGATTAATTAACAAATAGAAAATCAGAACTTAAAGAGGAAAACGAAGAATAACTAGTCTTTACCTCTGCTTCAAGAGCAGGGAAGACACGTACGGCAGGGGAAGGGACTCGGTTCCGGCAGCGGCGGATAGCAGCGACGAGGTTGACGACGACACAGGGAGTGGCGGCGGCGTTCGCGACAGCGAAACTCCAAGCAGCAGCAGCGAACAACACAACAGGAGAAGAAAGGAAGAACGAAAGAAGAGAGAGAGAAAACAGCGAGCTGTAGCAGGCTCCGACGAGCAGCAAGGTGGGGGGGGGGGGAAACTCCGGCAAACTCGGCGAATCGCCGGCGAATTGAAGGGAAGGTGTGGCGAGGTTGCAGCGAAGAACAGGGGAAAGGAATGGGTTTTTACGGGTTTTGGGGTTTCAACTTTGGGGGTTTTGGGTTTTGATATTTTTGGAACCCACGAGACAGTAGATGAAAGTTGGAAATGGTTTTGGTTTTTATTTTCCAAGTATAACCGACAACAAGAAGGGATGGGAGCCCGACTTTGGTTTCGTAATCGGGTAAATACAAATCCATAAATTGCTAACTAAAAGCGATATATAAAATAATATAATAATAACTCCATAAAAAAAATATAACGAATATATTACAACAAGACAAATAAAAATAACACGCCACAATTCAAATGAAAATAAGAATTTTCGGAACATAATCAACTTAATAAATGTATTTAACGTTTAAATAAACGCTCTTAAAAACAGGGCTATTACATACTACCACCCTTATTTAAAGTTTCGTCCTCGAAACTTGAAAATAATAATTTAAATAAAACCAAAATCTCAACTTGTAAGATATCAGACATCCAACCTCAATTCTACCATCAGCTTCTGTATCTTCACTTCAACTCAATATCAAAATCGAGGAGCAAAGAAAACAAAAGGGGCAAAATTTTCGGTTCTCAGTCGTAGAGATCTCGTTTGAAATTTAGTTAAGCAAATCATATAATTTTCTCAAAATACATACCATCATAAATAACACAAGACACTACACCTTTACATAAACGAAATCATATAGCACACGCAAAAGTGCAACACTTACACACTCAAACTTCAACATTCCTAATTTCTTATCATCAATTCTCAACCACTAATAATCTATCCCAAATTGATTTCAAACTATCCCAAAGATCTTTTACCCTCGCTAGGTAGCCAACTAGGTATACGGTCGCAAGGTTGCTCTGATACCATCTTGTAACAGCCCGCTCTTCCGAGCTGCTAGCGAAACACACTTAACCACCATAAACTAGAATCTAAATCTTAATGAAAAAAATCGCAGCGGAAAAATATCCTTAAATACACCAATATCCCCAATAATATTCCCAAATATTATACGTCGAAATATAAACAACTATCTAGAATATAAACTTAATCCTTAAGCCACGACGACATCTTAATCTTGCTTCACTTCCATTCTCGAGCTCTTGATACCAAACCTGCGAATTCAGAGAAGAAATACAAAACAAACAAAATTCCAAAATGAGTGGAAAACTCGTAGCCTTTACTTCAGCCCGTTATAAACATTTTATTTCTCAAATCATTTCCTTTTCATTACAACGCTGGCATAGCTCATTCTCTTAAACAACCAGTGGCAAGTACAGGCTTTGGACAAAGAACAAACACTGCCTCCAAGGTTCGTTATGGAGCCCAGCAATACTACCCCCAAGGTTCGTTATGGAGCGTAGCCGACCGTATCAGGTCAAAAGAGTAACCATCCTCCACCATACCTTGCCCACCTTCTATTTTCAGTTCATAAACTATGCCAGCAAAACATTTGCATATTCATATTCATATTCAATCAATGACATTTCATCATCACATTCATAACTATGGCCATAGTACGAAGTTATTTACCGAAAACATAACACATAGATTCACACATATGGTATGAGTAGATGATTTTACTGAACATAAAAGTTACCTGAATCGCAATCCAGATTTGAACAATACAACCTCCTTCATTAATTTTCATCTCCAAATGAGATTCAATTCCATAATCGTTCTCCAACAATTCACCTCATAACAATAACGATAATTAAAAACCATCCTTAAACTAATCTAAACTACAAAGTGAATCCATAACCAATTCTCAATTTAGAAGTTACCTCCACTTATCATTCTAATTTCCTTTATCCTCAATCAAGAACTATAACTCTTAACTTAATCAAACTAAACAAACTTAACTCTACTAATAACATAAAAAGAAGACAAAACTAACTTAGCTCATAAAGAATTCGCAGGAACTTAGTTCTAACTTGAATTCACAATACTTAACCCAATGAATTAACAACCACCACCAAACCATATCAACAGAACAACAACCCAACAATAAAACAATATCAACCCAACTACAACAACAAACGACAGAAGCAACAACAGCAATAACAACATCTACTTGGGATTAATTAACAAATAGAAAATCAGAACTTAAAGAGGAAAACGAAGAATAACTAGTCTTTACCTCTGCTTCAAGAGCAGGGAAGACACGTACGGCAGGGGAAGGGACTCGGTTCCGGCAGCGGCGATAGCAGCGACAGGTGGCGACGACACAGGGAGTGGCCGGCGGCGTTCGTCGACAGCGAAACTCCAAGCAGCAGCGAAACAACACAAACAGGAGAAGAAAGGAGAACGAAAGAAGAGAGAGAGAAAACAGCGAGCTGTAGCAGGCGGGCGACGAGGCTCCGACGAGCAGCAAGGGGGGGGGAAAACTCCGGCAAGCTCGGCGAATCGCCGGCGAATTGAAGGGAAGGTGTGGCGAGGTTGCAGCGAAAAACAGGGGAAAAGGAATGGGTTTTATGGGTTTTGAGGTTTCAACTTTGGGGGTTTTGGGTTTTGATATTTTTGGAACCCACGAGACAGTAGATGAAAGTTGGAAATGGTTTTGGTTTTTATTTTCCAAGTTTAACCGACAACAAGAAGGGATGGGAGCCCGACTTTGGTTTCGTAATCGGGTAAATACAAATCCATAAATTGCTAACTAAAAGCGATATATAATATAATATAATAATAAATACATAAAAAATATACGAATATATATACAACAAGCAAAAAACACCACAATTCAAATGAAATAAGAATTTTCGGAACATAATCACACTTAATAAATGTATTTAGCGTTTAAAAAACGCTCTTAAAAACAGGGCTATTACATACTACCACCCTTATTTAAAGTTTCGTCCTCGAAACTTGAAAATAATAATTTAAATAAAACCAAAATCTTAACTTGTAAGATATCAGACATCCAACCTCAATTCTACCATCAGCTTCTGTATCTTCACTTCAACTCAATATCAAAATCGAGGAGCAAAGAAAACAAAAGGGGCAAAATTTTCGGAATAGAATTCCAATCATCTCAGTCGTAGAGATCTCGTTTGAAATTTAGTTAAGCAATCATATAATATTCTCAAAATACATACCATCATAGAGAACACAGGACACTACACCTTTACATAAACGAAATCATATAGCACACGCAAAAGTGCAACACTTACACACTCAACTTCAACATTCCTAATTTCTTATCATCAATTCTCAACCACTAATAATCTATCCCAAATTGATTTCAAACTATCCAAAGATCTTTTACCCTCGCTAGGTAGCCAACTAGGCATACGGTCGCAAGGTTGCTCTGATACCATCGTGTAACAGCCCGTCTTCCGAGCTGCTAGCGAAACACACTTAACCACCATAAACTAGAATCTAAATCTTAATGAATAAAATCGCAGCGGAAAAATATCCTTAAATACACCAATATCTCCAATAATATTCCCAAATATTATACATCGAAATATAAACAACTATCTAGAATATAAACTTAATCCTTAAGCCACGACGACATCTTAATCTTGCTTCACTTCCATTCTCGAGCTCTTGATACCAAACCTGCGAATTCAGAGAAGAAATACAAAACAAATAAAATTCCAAAATGAGTGGAAAACTCGTAGCCTTTACTTCAGCCCGTTATAAACATTTTATTTCTCAAATCATTTCCTTTTCATTACAACGCTGGCATAGCTCATTCTCTTAAACAACCAGTGGCAAGTACAGGCTTGGACAAAGAACAAACACTGCCTCCAAGGTTCGTTATGGAGCCCAGCAATACTACCCCAAGGTTCGTTATGGAGCGTAGCCGACCGTATCAGGTCAAAAAGTAACCATCCTCCACCATACCTTGCCCACCTTCTATTTTTCAGTTCATAAACTATGCCAGCAAAACATTTGCATATTCATATTCATATTCAATCAATGACATTTCAATCACCATTCATAACTATGGCCATAGTACGAAGTTATTTACCGAAAACATAACACATAGATTCACACATATGGGTATGAGTAGATGATTTTACTGAACATAAAAGTTACAACCTCCTTCATTAATTTTCATCTCCAAATGAGATTCAATTCCATAATCGTTCTCCAGCAATTCACCTCATAACAATAACGATAATTAAAAACCATCCTTAAACTAATCTAAACTACAAAGTGAATCCATAACCAATTCTCAATTTAGAAGTTACCTCCACTTATCATTCTAATTTCCTTTATCCTCAATCAAAACTATAACTCTTAATTAATCAAACTAAACAAACTTAACTCTACTAATAACATAAAAAGAAGACAAACAACTTAGCTCATAAAGAATTCGCAGGAACTTAGTTCTAACTTGAATTCACAATACTTAACCCAATGAATTAACAACCACCACAAACCATTATCAACAGCAACAACCCAACAATAAAACAATATCAACCCAACTACAATAACAAACGACAGAGCAACAACAGCAATAACAACATCTACTTGGGATTAATTAACAAATAGAAAATCAGAACTTAAAGAGGAAAACGAAGAATAACTAGTCTTTACCTCTGCTTCAAGAGCAGGGAAGACACGTACGGCAGGGGAAGGGACTCGGTTTCCGGCAGCGGCGGATAGCAGCGACGAGGTTGGCGACGACACAGGGAGTGGCGGCGGCGTTCGTCGACAGCGAAACTCCAAGCAGCAGCAGCGAATAACACAACAGGAGAAGAAAGGAAGAAGGAAAGAAGAGAGAGAGAAAACAGCGAGCTGTAGCAGGCGGGCGACGAGGCTCCGACGAGCAGCAAGGGGGGGGGGGAAACTCCGGCAAGCTCGGCGAATCGCCGGCGAATTGAAGGGAAGGTGTGGCGAGGTTGCAGCGAAGAACAGGGGAAAGGAATGGGTTTTTACGGGTTTTGGGGTTTCAACTTTGGGGGTTTTTGATATTTTTGGAACCACGAGACAGTAGATGAAAGTTGGAAATGGTTTTGGTTTTTATTTTCCAAGTATAACCGACAACAAGAAGGGATGGGAGCCCGACTTTGGTTTCGTAATCGGGTAAATACAAATCCATAAATTGCTAACTAAAAGCGATATATAATATAATATAATAATAACTACATAAAAAATATAACGAATATATTACAACAAGACAAATAAAATAACACGCCACAATTCAAATGAAAATAAGAATTTTCGGAACATAATCAACTTAATAAATGTATTTACGTTTAATAAACGCTCTTAAAAACAGGGCTATTACATACTACCACCTTATTTAAAGTTTTCGTCCTCGAAACTTGAAAATAATAATTTAAATAAAACCAAAATCTTAACTTGTAAGATATCAGACATCCAACCTCAATTCTACCATCAGCTTCTGTATCTTCACTTCAACTCAATATCAAAATCGAGGAGCAAAGAAAAAAAAGGGGCAAAATTTTCGAATAGAATTCAATCATCTCAGTCGTAGAGATCTCGTTTGAAATTTAGTTAAGCAAATCATATAATATTCTCAAATACATACCATCATAAATAACACAAGACACTACACCTTTACATAAACGAATCATATAGCACACGCAAAAGTGCAACACTTCACACTCAAACTTCAAATTCCTAATTTCTTATCATCAATTCTCAACCACTAATAATCTATCCCAAATTGATTTCAAACTATCCCAAAGATCTTTTACCCTCGCTAGGTAGCCAACTAGGCATACGGTCGCAAGGTTGCTCTGATACCATCTTGTAACAGCCCGCTCTTCCGAGCTGCTAGCGAAACACACTTAACCACCATAACACTAGAATCTAAATCTTAATGAATAAAATCGCAGCGGAAAAATATCCTTAAATACACCAAATATCTCCAAATATTCCCAATATTATACATCGAAATATAAACAACTATCTAGAATATAAACTTAATCCTTAAGCCACGACGACATCTTAATCTTGCTTCACTTCATTCTCGAGCTCTTGATACCAAACCTGCGAATTCAGAGAAGAAATACAAAACAAACAAAATTCCAAAATGAGTGGAAAACTCGTACCTTTACTTCAGCCCTTATAAAATTTTATTTCTCAAATCATTTCCTTTTCATTACAACGCTGGCATAGCTCATCTCTTAAACAACAGTGGCAAGTACAGGCTTTGGACAAAGACAAACACTGCCTCCAAGGTTCGTTATGGAGCCCAGCAATACTACCCCAAGGTTCGTTATGGAGCGTAGCCGACCGTATCAGATCAAAAGAGTAACCATCCTCCACCCATACCTTGCCCATTTACTATTTTCAGTTCATAAACTAGCCAGCAAACATTTGCATATTCATATTCATATTCAATCAATGACATTTCATCATCACATTCATACTATGGCCATAGTACGAATTATTTACGAAAACAAACACATAGATTCACACAATGGGATGAGTAATGATTTTACTGAACATAAAAGTTACCTGAATCGCAATCCAGATTTGAACAATACAACCTCCTTCATTAATCTTTCATCTCCAAATGAGATTCAATTCCATAATCGTTCTCCAACAATTCACCTCATAACAATAACGATAATTAAAAACATCCTTAAACTAATCTAAACTACAAAGTGAATCCATAACCAATTCTCAATTTAGAAGTTACCTCCACTTATCATTCTAATTTCCTTTATCCTCATACTCAAGAACTATAACTCTTAACTTAATCAAACTAAACAAACTTAACTCTACTAATAACATAAAAAGAAGACAAAACTAACTTAGCTCATAAAGAATTCGCAGGAACTTAGTTCTAACTTGAATTCACAATACTTAACCCAATGAATTAACAACCACCACCAAACCATATCAACAGAACAACAACCCAACAATAAAACAATATCAACCCAACTACAACAACAAACGACAGAGCAACAACAAGCAATAACAACATCTACTTGGGATTAATTAACAAATAGAAAATCAGAACTTAAAGAGGAAAACGAAGAATAACTAGTCTTTACCTCTGCTTCAAGAGCAGGGAAGACACGTACGGCAGGGGAAGGGACTCGGTTCCGGCAGCGGCGATAGCAGCGACGACCACAGGGAGTGGCGCGGCGTTCGTCGACAGCGAAACTCCAAGCAGCAGCAGCGAACAACAAACAGGAGAAGAAAGAAGAACGAAAGAAGAGAGAGAGAAAACAGCGAGCTGTAGCAGGCGGGCGATGAGGCTCCGACGAGCAGCAAGGGGGGGGGAAACTCCGGCAAGCTCGGCGAATCGCCGGCGAATTGAAGGGAAGGTGTGGCGAGGTTGCAGCGAAGAACAGGGGAAAAGGAATGGGTTTTTACGGGTTTTGGGGTTCAACTTTGGGGGTTTGGGTTTTGATATTTTTGGAACCCACGAGACAGTAGATGAAAGTTGGAAATGGTTTTGGTTTTTATTTTCCAAGTATAACCGACAACAAGAAGGATGGAGCCCGACTTTGGTTTCGTAATCGGGTAAATAACAATCCATAAATTGCTAACTAAAAGCGATATATAAATAATATAATAATAACTACATTAAAAAAATATAACGAATATATTACAACAGACAAATAAAAATAACACGCCACAATTCAAATGAAAATAAGAATTTTCGGAACATAATCAACTTAATAAATGTATTTAGCGTTTAAATAAACGCTCTTAAAAACAGGGCTATTACATACTACCACCCTTATTTAAAGTTTCGTCCTCGAAACTTGAAAATAATAATTTAAATAAAACCAAAATCTTAACTTGTAAGATATCAGACATCCAACCTCAATTCTACCATCAGCTTCTGTATCTTCACTTCAACTCAATATCAAAATCGAGGAGCAAAGAAAACAAAAGGAGCAAAATTTTCGGAATAGAATTCCAATCATCTCAGTCGTAGAGACACTAGTACAGAATAGACGATTTGCGTCGGATGTGAGGCGCCTATTTGCGTCGGACATGGGTCCGACGCCACAGGCCTCGACGCAAATGACTCAGACCTGATCTGCGTCGTATGCTGAACGACGCAAATATATTAGCTATTTGCGTCGCACCTTGTATACGGTGCGACGCAAATCAGTAATATGCAACGCCCATGTCCCAACATACGACGCATATGGCCCATACAGCAGCCCATCCAACAGTAATTTGCGTCGCACCAAAAGCCACATGCGACGCAAATTACTGAAATTTGTTTTTATTTTTTATTTAAATTTCAGCCTTTATTTTTGCAAAATTGCACAGAAAATCCCAAAACTGATGTACACATATAGATCTTGTTCTTGCTAGAGATAAAACGCACAAAACAAATAATTCTTGGACATGATTCCCAAAAGCAAATACCACAATAGGACTTAAAATAGCAATCGAATTTTTGCATTAATATGTAAATATTAGATACAAGCAAATACAAACATATGTAAAACATATATACAATATATACAAAACAAATTACATTGTAAAAAAATTAAAACTGAATCTAAAAAGGAACATTGCAACGGTTCGATGTATTCGAGGGAGACGACTTCGAGAAGAACCAATTCCAGATCTGAAAATTAAAAAGTAAATTCTAAATCAGAAAATAAACCCTAAAAATGCTAAAAAGTACTATACATCGAACTAAATTTTTAATTTTCGTTTTTATTTCTGATTTATAAAGTTCATGCAAATGCTAAAAAGTAAACAAAAAAAATAGATATAAAAAATAAAAACGAAAGGATCAGAGTAATTTTCATTTGCATGAACTAAATTTTTATTTTTTAGATCTGAAAATGAAAAACGAATTTTCAGATTTGAAAACTAAAACGAAAATCAGATCTAAAAATGAAAAAATATATCAAATTTAAAAATTGAAACAACTTCGAACCTGTAAAAGCAAGAGAGTGGTTCGTTCGTTTCGTTCGCTGAAATCGTGTTCGCTGATGAAATCGTTCGCTGATGAAATCGTCTTCGCTGATGAAATCGTCTTCGCTGATGAAATCGTTCGCTGATGAAATCGTCCAATATGATAAGAATTTGAGAAGAAATGTCGCTAATATGAGTGATTTGTTCGCTAAAATCGGTGTTGATGTTCGACGGAGATGGAAGAGAATCGGTTGAGTAGAGAGAGAGAGAGAGAGAGAGGCGCTGAATTGAGAGGGCGCTGATAAGGGAGAGGCGCTGATAATGCTAGGGTTATGAAATAAAAAGGGTGGTAGTGGGTCTCGTGGACTATATGCGTCGCACACTATGTATGTGTGACGCAAATTACCTTTGTGCGTCGTACCCAGCTCTTAGTGCGACGCACATTATCCTCAATTTCTCCCTCTGAGACATAGAATATGCGTCGCACCAAAGCAGAATGCGACGCACAAATACAATATGCGTCGCACCCTCAGTATGTGCGACGCATATTAGTCGTATCCTGATATAGTTGTTGATGTTTTACGTCGAACGCTCTTTGGCATGCGACGCAAATAGGTTTCTTGCGTCACTTCCGTGTTTGTGCGACGCAAATCAGGGGACGCAAATCGTCGTTTTTCTACTAGTGAGATCTCGTTTGAAATTTAGTTAAGCAAATCATATAATATTCTCAAAATACATACCATCATAAATAACACAAGACACTACACCTTTACATAAACGAAATCATATAGCACACGCAAAAGTGCAACACTTACACACTCAAACTTCAACATTCCTAATTTCTTATCATCAATTCTCAACCACTAATAATCTATCCCAAATTGATTTCAAACTATCCCAAAGATCTTTTACCCTCGCTAGGTAGCCAACTAGGCATACGGTCGCAAGGTTGCTCTGATACCATCGTGTAACAGCCCGCTCTTCCGAGCTGCTAGCGAAACACACTTAACCACCATAAACTAGAATCTAAATCTTAATGAATAAAATCGCAGCGGAAAAATATCCTTAAATACACCAATATCTCCAATAATATTCCCAAATATTATACATCGAAATATAAACAACTATCTAGAATATAAACTTAATCCTTAAGCCACGACGACATTTAATCTTGCTTCACTTCCATTCTCGAGCTCTTGATACCAAACCTGCGAATTCAGAGAAGAAATACAAAACAAATAAAATTCCAAAAGGAGTGGAAAACTCGTAGCCTTTACTTCAGCCCGTTATAAACATTTTATTTCTCAAATCATTTCCTTTTCATTACAACGCTGGCATAGCTCATTCTCTTAAACAACCAGTGGCAAGTACAGGCTTTGGACAAAGAACAAACACTGCCTCCAAGGTTCGTTATGGAGCCCAGCAATACTACCCCCAAGGTTCGTTATGGAGCGTAGCCGACCGTATCAGGTCAAAAGAGTAACCATCCTCCACCATACCTTGCCCACCTTCTATTTTTCAGTTCATAAACTATGCCAGCAAAACATTTGCATATTCATATTCATATTCAATCAATGACATTTCATCATCACATTCATAACTATGGCCATAGTACGAAGTCATTTACCGAAAACATAACACATAGATTCACACATATGGGCATGAGTAGATGATTTTATTGAACATAAAAGTTACCTGAATCGCAATCCAGATTTGAACAATACAACCTCCTTCACTAATTTTCATCTCCAAATGAGATTCAATTCCATAATCGTTCTCTAACAATTCACCTCATAACAATAACGATAATTAAAAACCATCCTTAAACTAATCTAAACTACAAAGTGAATCCATAACGAATTCTCAATTTAGAAGTTACCTCCACTTATCATTCTAATTTCCTTTATCCTCAATCAAGAACTATAACTCTTAACTTAATCAAACTAAACAAACTTAACTCTACTAATAACATAAAAAGAAGACAAAACTAACTTAGCTCATAAAGAATTCGCAGGAACTTAGTTCTAACTTGAATTCACAATACTTAACCCAATGAATTAACAACCACCACCAAACCATATCAACAGAAAACAACCCAACAATAAAACAATATCAACCCAACTACAACAACAAACGACAGAGCAACAACAGCAATAACAACATCTACTTGGGATTAATTAACAAATAGAAAATCAGAACTTAAAGAGGAAAACGAAGAATAACTAGTCTTTACCTCTGCTTCAAGAGCAGGGAAGACACGTACGGCAGGGGAAGGGACTCGGTTCCGGCAGCGGCGGATAGCAGCGACGACACAGGGAGTGGCGGCGGCGTTCGTCGACAGCGAAACTCCAAGCAGCAGCAGCGAACAACACAACAGGAGAAGAAAGGAAGAACGAAAGAAGAGAGAGAGAAAACAGCAAGCTGTAGCAGGCGGGCGACGAGGCTCCGACGAGCAGCAAGGGGGGGGGGGAAACTCCGGCAAGCTCGGCGAATCGCCGGCGAATTGAAGGGAAGGTGTGGCGAGGTTGCAGCGAAGAACAGGGGAAAAGGAATGGGTTTTTACGGGTTTTGGGGTTTCAACTTTGGGGGTTTTGGGTTTTGATATTTTTGGAACCCACGAGACAGTAGATGAAAGTTGGAAATGGTTTTGGTTTTTATTTTCCAAGTATAACCGACAACAAGAAGGGATGGGAGCCCGACTTTGGTTTCGTAATCGGGTAAATACAAATCCATAAATTGCTAACTAAAAGCGATATATAAAATGATATAATAATAACTCCATAAAAAAAATATAACGAATATATTACAAGACAAATAAAAATAACACGCCACAATTCAAATGAAAATAAGAATTTTCGGAACATAATCAACTTAATAAATGTATTTAACGTTTAAATAAACGCTCTTAAAAACAGGGCTATTACATACTACCACCCTTATTTAAAGTTTCGTCCTCGAAACTTGAAAATAATAATTTAAATAAAACCAAAATCTCAACTTGTAAGATATCAGACATCCAACCTCAATTCTACCATCAGCTTCTGTATCTTCACTTCAACTCAATATCAAAATCGAGGAGCAAAGAAAACAAAAGGAGCAAAATTTTCGGAATAGAATTCCAATCATCTCAGTCGTAGAGATCTCGTTTGAAATTTAGTTAAGCAAATCATATAATATTCTCAAAATACATACCATCATAATAACAACAAGACACTACACCTTTACATAAACGAAATCATATAGCACACGCAAAAGTGCAACACTTACACACTCAAACTTCAACATTCCTAATTTCTTATCATCAATTCTCAACCACTAATAATCTATCCCAAATTGATTTCAAACTATCCCAAAGATCTTTTACCCTCGCTAGGTAGCCAACTAGGCATACGGTCGCAAGGTTGCTCTGATACCATCTTGTAACAGCCCGCTCTTCCGAGCTGCTAGCGAAACACACTTAACCACCATAAACTAGAATCTAAATCTTAATGAATAAAATCGCAGCGGAAAATATCCTTAAATACACCAATATCTCCAATAATATTCCCAAATATTATACATCGAAATATAAACAACTATCTAGAATATAAACTTAATCCTTAAGCCACGACGACATCTTAATCTTGCTTCACTTCCATTCTCGAGCTCTTGATACCAAACCTGCGAATTCAGAGAAGAAATACAAAACAAATAAAATTCCAAAAGGAGTGGAAAACTCGTAGCCTTTACTTCAGCCCGTTATAAACATTTTATTTCTCAAATCATTTCCTTTTCATTACAACGCTGGCATAGCTCATTCTCTTAAACAACCAGTGGCAAGTACAGGCTTTGGACAAAGAACAAACACTGCCTCCAAGGTTCGTTATGGAGCCCAGCAATACTACCCCCAAGGTTCGTTATGGAGCGTAGCCGACCGTATCAGGTCAAAAGAGTAACCATCCTCCACCCATACCTTGCCCACCTTCTATTTTCAGTTCATAAACTATGCCAGCAAAACATTTGCATATTCATATTCATATTCAATCAATGACATTTCATCATCACATTCATAACTATGGCCATAGTACGAAGTTATTTACCGAAAACATAACACATAGATTCACACATATGGGCATGAGTAAATGATTTTACTGAACATAAAAGCTACCTGAATCGCAATCCAGATTTGAACAATACAACCTCCTTCATTAATTTTCATCTCCAAATGAGATTCAATTCCATAATCGTTCTCCAACAATTCACCTCATAACAATAACGATAATTAAAAACTATCCTTAAACTAATCTAAACTACAAAGTGAATCCATAACCAATTCTCAATTTAGAAGTTACCTCCACTTATCATTCTAATTTCCTTTATCCTCAATCAAGAACTATAACTCTTAACTTAATCAAACTAAACAAACTTAACTCTACTAATAACATAAAAAGAAGACAAAACTAACTTAGCTCATAAAGAATTCGCAGGAACTTAGTTCTAACTTGAATTCACAATACTTAACCCAATGAATTAACAACCACCACCAAACCATATCAAACAGACAACAACCCAACAATAAAACAATATCAACCCAACTACAACAACAAACGACAGAGCAACAACAACAATAACAACATCTACTTGGGATTAATTAACAAATAGAAAATCAGAACTTAAAGAGGAAAACCAAGAATAACTAGTCTTTACCTCTGCTTCAAGAGCAGGGAAGACACGTACGGTAGGGGAAGGGACTCGGTTCCGGCAGCGGCGGATAGCAGCGACGAGGTTGGTGACGACACAGGGAGTGGCGGCGGCGTTCGCCGACAGCGAAACTCCAAGCAGCAGCAGCGAACAACACAACAGGAGAAGAAAGGAAGAACGAAAGAAGAGAGAGAGAAAACAGCGAGCTGTAGCAGGCGGGCGACGAGGCTCCGACGAGCAGCAAGGGGGGGGGGGAACTCCGGCAAGCTCGGCGAATCGCTGGCGAATCGAAGGGAAGGTGTGGCGAGGTTGCAGCGAAGAACAAGGGAAAAGGAATGGGTTTTTACGGGTTTTGGGGTTTCAACTTTGGGGGTTTTGGGTTATGATATTTTTGGAACCCACGAGACAGTAAATGAAAGTTGGAAATGGTTTTGGTTTTTATTTTCCAAATATAACCGACAACAAGAAGGGATGGGAGCCCGACTTTGGTTTCGTAATCGGGTAAATACAAATCCATAAATTGCTAACTAAAAGCGATATATAAATAATATAATAATAACTCCATAAAAAAAAATAACGAATATATTACAACAAGACAAATAAAAATAACACGCCACAATTCAAATGAAAATAAGAATTTTCGGAACATAATCAACTTAATAAATGTATTTAACGTTTAAATAAACGCTCTTAAAAACAGGGCTATTACATCACCGGTGCGAACCTTTGGCATTTGTCGCACTTTTTGACGTAGGTCTGTGCGTCCGTTAGCATGGTCGGCCAATAGAAGCCGGCTCGTAGAGTCTTTAGTACCAGTGTTTTTTCGCTGATATGGTTCTCGCAAACTCCCTCATGGATTTCTTCAATTATTTTTGTGGCCTGGTGGGCCATTACGCACCTTAGGAGAGGGAATGAGAAGCCCTTTTTATATAACTGACCTTGGAAGATGCATTACCAGGGCGAGTCTCTCTTAAACTTCGTGGCCGCCATCTTATCCTCCGGGAGAGTCCCTACCAGCTTATAAGGCAGTATGTCGTCATACCATTCAATGCTCTGGTTGATGGTGTTTATGGTGGTGGGGGGTTGTCGATGCTCCTCTCCACCAATGTTTCCACCATCACATTCCGCTTCTTGTCGTTGGTACTAGAGATTGCCAACTTAGATAGGGCGTCTGCCATCATGTTCTGTGCTCTCGGCACTAACTTGACCTCGAAGCTCTGCAATCCGGCCATCATGCTTTTGACCTTGCTCAGATACATGACGGGCTCTCGTGCTTCATATGTGCCTTCGATCTGACTTGATATCAGCTGAGAGTCTGTGATCATCATAATCTTCTTGGCACCAATCGCAATGCTCAGACTTAGTCCCTACCAGCTTATAAGGCAGTATGTCGTCATACCATTCAGTGCTCTGGCTGATTGTGTTTATGGTGGTGGGGGGTTGTCGATGCTCCTCTCCACCAATGTTTCCACCATCACATTCTGCTTCTTGTCGTTGGTACTAGAGCTTGCCAACTTAGATAGGGCGTCTGCCACCATGTTCTCTGCTCTCGGCACTAACTTGACCTCGAAGCTCTGCAATCCGGCCGTCATGCTTTTGACCTTGCTCAGATATTTTTGCATGACGGGCTCTCGTGCTTCATATATGCCTTCGATCTGACTTGATATCAGCTGAGAGTCTGTGATCATCATAATCTTCTTGGCACCAGCTGCAATGCTCAGACATAGTCCGACCAGGGCTGCTTCGTATTCTGCCTCGTTATTGGATGCCTTGAAGCCGAACCGGACGACATATTCAAATATTTCCCCTTCTGGGGATGTCATCACCACTCCGGCCCCTGCTCCACTTTGAGTAGCTGAGCCGTCAACTGATATGTGCCAGATGTCGGCTGCTTCTGATATTTCCGCATAGGTTGTTTCGACGATGAAGTCTGCCAATGCTTGGGCCTTAATGGCGGTGCGAGGCCGGTATTCAATGTCGAATTCTGATAGCTCGATTTTTCATTTTAGCAGCATAACAGTCGTGTCGAGTTTATGGAGGGCCTTCTCTAAAGGCTAATTAGTGAGGACCTGGACGGTATGTGAGTCGAAGTATGGTCTCAACTTTCTTGCCGCGATAAGTACGACATATGCCATCTTTTCCAACAACTCATAACTTTGTTCCGCCCCGGCCAGGACATGTCTTATAAAATATATGGGGCTTTGCTGCCCCTGCCTATCTACCAGTAATACCGCTGCTACCATCTTCTCAGGCACTAAGACGTATAATTGCAGCCTGTCCCGGAGTTTTGGTCGGGTTATCGTCGGCAGTTTCTTGAAGTGCTCCTTAACCCCCTCGAAAGCCTGTCTCTGCTCATTCACCCCATTCGAACTTCTTATTGCCCCTAAGGATTTTGTAGAATGACAGTGCTTTGTCGGCCGACTTCGAAACGAACCTAGTGAGGGCAGCCATCCTTCCTGTTAGCTTCTGGATGTCCTGAATGCTCTTTGGCTCCGGGAGGTCGTTGATGGCCTTTACCTTGTCGGGGTTGGCGTCTAAGCCCCGCTCGATCACCATGAAACTTAGGAATTTCCCGGACCTGACCCCGAATACACATTTCTTAGGGTTCAGCGTCATCTGGTGCTGCCCGAGTGTGGCGAAGGTTTCCCCTAGATCGACGATATGCCCCTCTTCTGTGAGGCTTTTCACAATGTTGTCGTCGACGTATACCTCTACATTTCTGCCCTTTTGATGCTCGAAGATTTTGTCTACCGGCTTTTGATACGTAGCGCCGCCATTCTTGAGTCCGAAAGGCATTGCCTTGTAGGCGTACACTCCTGCATCTGTGATAAACGCCGCTTTGTTTCTATCAGATTCTAGCAAGCTGATCTGATGATATCCGGAGAAGGCATCCATAAAGCTTAGCAAGGTGTGGCCACTAGTGGAGTCTACTAGTTGGTCAATTCTGGGCAAGGGATAGAAGTCCTTGGAGCAGGCCTTGTTGAGGTCGATAAAGTCGACGCACATCCGCCATGATCCATTGGCCTTTTTTACTATTACCACATTGGCCAACCATTCCGGATTATCACAGGGTTCGATGAAATCCGCCGCTAGCAGTTTATCAACCTCTTCCTTGATGGCCGCATTCTTTTCTGAAGAGAAATTCTTCTTCTTTTGCTTTACTGGTCATACATCCTCGTTAACATTCAGCCGGTGGACCATAAATGCTGGGTCGATTCCCGCCATCTCATCTGCAAAGAAGGCGAAGATGTCGGCATGATCTCGCAAGAGGCTTATCAAGTTGATCTTGACCTCTGCCACCAAGTCTGCTCCAATCTTCACCGTTCTTTCCGACCTTTCCAGCTCCAGGCTTACTTCCTTTGTCTCACCTTCCGGGATAGGTCGCGGTTGACTTGTCGGCCTTCCCTCGAAGTTTTACATCGACAGATCTCTCTTAGTTTTGTTTTCTGTCCTACGCCTTTTCCTTGTGGACGGTGGCGACTCTGCCGGTCGCGACTCTGCCGGTCGCTTATGGTCTGAGTTTCTGAGAGCCATCAGATAGTAGTCCCTGGCCGACTCTTGGCTTCCTCTAAGCCTTTCTGGCTTACCTTCATTTGACGTATAGATCATTGTCAAATGGTAAGTGGAGACTACTACTTGCGCGTCCTGGACCAGGGGTCGTCCGATGATGGCGTTATATGCGGTCGGGATGTCGACAACGAGAAATTTCGTCATCATGTCCCTGGAATGGGATCCTTCTCCCAGTTTTACTGCTAATTTGACGGTTCCTTCTGGGACGACAGATGCTCCTGTAAAACCGATGGCCGGGTATGAGATCGGCTTCAAACATGCAGCTTCGAGGCCCATCTTTTCGAATGTCTCTTTGTACAGGATGTTGGCGGAACTTCCACCATCCATTAATACGCGATGGACCATAATTGCCATTGGTATTTGCATAGATACTACCAAGGGGTCATCATGAGGGTAGATGATTCCCTTAGCGTCTTCTGACGTAAACGCTACAAACGGCATAAATGGGGGTGCTGAGCATTTCCTGGTGTTGTGATAGTTTACTTGGTGCCTCACTTCTTTCAAGCTAGCTTTGACACCATGTATGCTTCCACCCCATGTCGGCCCTCCAGAGATAACATGGATTTCGGTGATCCTGTCTTTCACCGACTTCCTGTTGCCGTTTTCATCCTCCCTGGATGGAGACTTTCGGTCGATTCTTGCCTGGTATTAGGTGAAATAGCCCCTTCGAATGAGATCTTCGATCCCGGCCTTCAGGTCCTTACAGTCATCTGTCACGTGAGCATAGTCCCTGTGGAACTCACACCACTTCGATTTATGCCGACCCTTGTAGTACATCTTTTTGGGCCTCTGCCACTTTCAGCCTTTTTATGCAGCTCGAATATCTCCGCCCTAAACATTGTTAAAGGGGTGTAATTGCGATACCGGTCGGCTCGCCCTTCTTGACCCTTCTTTACATAATTGCTTTCTTCCCTCCTGTTGGAGTTTTCCGGTTTTTTTATCCACTAGTGGAAAAATGAAGAAGGGCTGCGCTGAAAAAGGCCTGTAGGGCTGCGCTTTTTGACAGCAGCCCTTTCAGTAGCATCCCTTCACTTTTTAAGTAGGGCTGCGCTAGAAAAGCGCAGCCCTTAAGCTAGAAATGGAAGCGCTAGTTAGGAAAAAGCGCAGCCCTACCTTGAGAAGGGCTGCGCCTTTTAAAAAGCGCAGCCCTTCACCTTGAGAAGGGCTGCGCTTTTTAAAAGGCGCAGCCCTTCCAATTGAAGGGCTGCGCTTTTTTGAAAAAGCGCAGTCCTTCTTATTTGTAGGGCTGCGCTTTTCCAAAAAGGCGCAGCCCTTCTGTTTTTTTCCCCTAGTGATCTTTCCGGTATTTATCCTCCCTGCGATCTTTTTCCTTATCTCTTCTATCTCCGGCCGGCCTTTTAGCAGTTGCCGCCTTATCAAACTCCTCTCCTCGGATGAAGTCATTTGCTTTTCTCAAGACTTCTGTTAGGCTGGTCAGCTTTTTGCAGCCCAGGTAGCTTCTGAAGGCAGTCCCTTCTCTACGGCCTGTCATCAGGGCCAACACCGCTACTTCCTGCTGCAAACTGGGAATGGTAACGGCTTCCGCATTGAAGCGTCCTACGTAACCCCTCAAGCTTTCAGAGTCTCCTTGCTTGATGGACATCAACTCGCCGGTAGTTTTCTCCCTGCGTTTGTTACTGACAAAGTGGGTAACAAACATAAATATGAGCTGGTGGAAGTCGAACACAGTTGCCAGCGGTATGCTCTTGAACCATGTTTGGCGGAGACCAACCAGCATTGACGAGAACACCTTACACCATACCGAGTCGGTATCAGCGTACAACAACATGTGTCCCTCATAGGCCGATGTGTGGTCCTCCGGGTCCGTCTTGCCGTCATATTTGCATTTCTGCATTTTGATCTTCTCCATGGGCTCCTGGAGGATGACCGTGGAAAAAGGAGAATTTTGCAACGATATCGGCACCCTGCGTCTGTACTCGCTTCCCTTTCTGGGTTGGGAAGATAGTTGGACCTCCGTTTCCTGAGCTTCCTCTTCTTCCTCCTCCCTAACCTGCTCCGTGGGGGTCTTGGAGTTGGCCACCTGATCCTGGTCATTCCGGCCTCGTTCCCCCTGGCGGCCCGTACCTACTGAGCGCATCTTTCTCACTAGGTTGTGGGCTATGCTCAGAGGTCGTTTGGCGGGTGGACCGGTCGGTGGTGTCTTGCTGGCCATGGCCTGGAAGACCTTTATTGCAATCCTAAGTTGTTCTAGAGTGAACATGTTTTGGAGTGTTTGGATGAAATTTTCTTGAGGGGTTTCAGGAGCTTTCCTCCCCTTATCAGTGGGTGGCCGGGTCAATCCTGTCACCGGTGTCGGGTTGAGAATCCTAGTGGTGTTTTCTCAATAGGAACATTGTTTTCGTCAGTTTTCGGCATCCCACAGTGCTGATTAGGATCCATCAGAGTTGTTTTGCTGGTAAAAAATGGCTTAGACTCAAAAGTATAGTTCACCCCTCCTTCTAGCGCCAATTGCTCCGGTATGGAATAAATGGTAGGGTGTGAACCGGTATCTCCTACGTATATATAAGCCGGTTCGGAGTCCTGCAAAACAAAGCACGTAAACTAACCTCGGGGGTTGATCCGAGGAACACCCCTCTGATGCCTAAGTCAGTAATGGGTAAATCAGTAACTCTCAAGTGGAGTATGATTATGTTTGTGAACGTACCTTATGACTCAGATCAACGGGGTATTTATAGGAGCCGGCAAGAGTCCTTGTTCAGGTAGGACTCTGCTCCTATTGGTTGGACGCAGGTATATTCCTTTGGGATATACTTTTATCCTCTATTGAAGTTTTATCCTTAGACCCGTAGGCGCATGTAGATAGATACTGGATCAATCTCAGGCCCATGGGAAATGGCCCAGGGGAGATACCGTCTTGGTATCTTAATGAAACCGGTAGGACGAAGTCAACGGTTCTGTAGTGAGTGCATTGACCAGAATGATTTATATCGATCTGGGAGACCAATATGGAACTTAGTCATCCCCCATATAACTTGTTTGAGCTTCACCTAAAAATTCCATTACATACACCTTTATTTTAATAGAAGGTATTGCGTCAGACGCGTCTGACCATAATATTTGGCCGGACGACTTTCAGTTGGTTTCAATTTTTTTTTCAGTTGGTTTTAAATTTTTTTCAGTTGGTTTTAATTTTTTTTCAGTTGATTTCAGTTTTTGTTCAGTTGGTTTCAACTGAAAGAAGACAATAATCAACTGAAAACATCAAAAAATCAAAGAAAAACAAAATCAAAAATACCAAATGAAAGGTAAAATGTCTAAATGAAAGAAAAACAACATCAAATGAATGGATAAACCAACCAACTGAAAGAATAGACCAATGAACTGAAATAATAAATCAATTAACTGAAACTGTAAAAAACAAGTTAAAGACATCAACTGAAACATTATAAGCATTAAATGGAAAAAAAAATGTCGTCCAAAAACGAGCCAACATATACATCTTTCCTACCTCTCTCTAACTATTCTGAGTTCTCATCATCAACCTTCATTTTCTCTCTCCTCTCCTTCTTCCAGAGTTGTTTTAGCTTTTGCTCACTCTTCCCTAAGGATTATGTCATGGAGAAATACGAGTTAATTAGTCTCTGGCTGGCAAAAGGCTATCTTGATCCAGTTTATGAAGGTCAGAGTATGGAAGATGTGGGTGAATACAATTTTTTCATGTTGGTGCATATATCCTTCTTCCAAGACATTGAACAGGATGAAGATGGTAAAATTCTCAGTTTCAAAATGCATGATCTTATACACGATCTTGCTCAACAAGTAGCAGGAAAGGAGATTTTGATGCTCAGAGAAAGTACAAGCCCTTCCAACACCAAAATCCGTCATTTATCTGTTGTTGATTGTACAAATTTGTTATACGGCCTACGGGTGGGTGTGTGAATATGGAGGAGAGAGAAAGCCCGTCTGACAGTAAGTATTGGGTCATCAGACGGTCTGACCCAATACTTTCACTTATTTTAATTATATCTATTTTATCAGTAAAAATTATTGAGCGACCATGACGTGGAAGGAACATTTTTGGTGAACATGATTTTATAATCCTATATTTCCAAATTCTAACAATGATTATGATAGATAAAATTATAATTTTCTTCTTGATCCTCAAATGGTGATTTTGTTGATGTTGATAGCGATGTTGTTGGTGTTAGGGGTGATGCTCCTATTGTGAATGATTTTAATAAATATTTTCATTGACTTTTCCTATATTTTCTTTTCTTTAGGGTTGTTATTATTAATACTAACACATGTTTTTTTTGTTATCTGTTATATTTCTTTTAATACAAAATCTTTTATATTAATCACAGAAGAAATTTAATGATTTGGTTGTTAGAAACGATATAGGATAAGATAAGGTGGATCTTTTGATTGATCCAACC
This sequence comes from Beta vulgaris subsp. vulgaris, assembly GCF_026745355.1. NCBI lineage: Eukaryota > Viridiplantae > Streptophyta > Magnoliopsida > Caryophyllales > Amaranthaceae > Beta > Beta vulgaris. The sequence continues at coordinate 15,131,259 of NC_079207.1, forward strand.
TTGACTGTAGAAGAGTATATATGGCTGGAAATTATATTCGACTCACCCAAAACAATTTACAGATTCTTTACCCCAATCCTCCTTCCTATCATCCACTCATAATCCATTTTTTCATATCCAATGTCAGAGATATTGAGCGCACCCATTCAAACCCAGACCAAAATTTTTTGATCCCCATCCGGCCTCTGCTATAAGTGGTTCACTAGACATGAATCAGATGAAATTTTTAAAATTGCAACTTTTAGGGGTGGAGCTACAGTGTAACAAGGGGTAGCACGTACCCCTATTTTTTTATCCAAGTTTTTTGAAATTTCGATTTTCGATTCGGACCACAAATATATATTATATCAAAAAATTATTATTAAATTATTATTAGTTATATTTTTTTATATATATTGGAGAGAATGGAGAGGTGTGAGAGAGATATAGAGATTTAGTGTATCAGAGAAGATGAAGGGACGAGAGAATTGAAGAAATAAAATGAAGAGGTGAGAAAATTTTGCAAGCTAATTGGCTTTAAACTAGAGAATTCGAAATGACATGATTTAATTTAAAAATTCATATCTATTATGTAATGTGCACTTTTATGTTGATTTTTGGTTTTAAAGTAGCTTGATTTGAGGTTTTTTCTCGAATGTCATCTGTCTGTATTGACCCTTGACAAAACATTATGAAAGTTTTCTTATAAAATATCCGTAATAACTATTGAGAACTATGATAACCATTGAAAACATTAACTTGTTTGCTTTTACTCATTAACTTGTGTCTTACGTTCAATAAACTGACTTATAGCAAATTATTGTGATTGTGAATTTGTTATGACGTTGGTTGCTCATATTTTTTTATGAGTGATCATATAAATCATGGTTTACTGATTGAGCATTCTTATAATATGCTACTATCTAATTTAATTTGTCTACTCATTGAGGATTAACAAAAGTTTGTTGATTTCAATAATGAACTATCACCAATTTTCGAATATCAAAAGTGTCATTTGAAGCCTCGGTATAGACAAAACTACGGGTTGTGATCAATAATCATCAATGTGAGAGTGAACGAGAATTTTGCTCATTTTCCCAATATGAGGAAGTGCAATTGAAGAGGCATTTGCTCGCATGGATATAATTGAGTTCTAACCTAAGTTCATTTCAAGTAAGTTTTCTACCAAGTTTAATAGTGTGAGCACTCTAAAGATCATTTTAAGTGCTTCTACATTTCATGATAATTATGAAAGTGCGTACAATCTTAAGGAAAAATATCAAATTTTAATGGAATTTTATCTCAGATAATCCTGATGTATATACCTTTTCTTTTTCCAAATAACCCCCACATTTTCACCCACTCACCCCTATCGCAGATAACCCTAAATTTGTAATATGTCATTAAAAATGATGAAATTACAAACGACGTTAACTTGGTGTGATTTGGATGGCTTTGTGCCCATTTAAGAAGGTGTTTGATGAAATTAAATGCGAATAAGGTGGTTTGGCGACCTATCAATTGTCTGCTGCCAACAATAACACCCTTAAATTGTGCATCAAAACTAATGAACATCCTTTTGATAACCATCAACCACCTTCTTAAACGGCACCAAACCCATCCAAAGTCAAACTAAGTTAATGTCGTTTTGTATTCTATCATGTTAACGGCAAATTACAAATTTAGGTTATCTGTGATAGAGGTGACAATGTAGGGGTTATTTGGGAAAAGGGCTATATGTCAAGCTTATTTGAGATAATATACCGATTTTGTTTGCGCTACGTCATTTTCAAATTGGTTATAAGACATTTAATTGCCACATTATTGTATTTTGTCATATATAATAAGTCTTTGATGTTTTTTTAGGAGTTCAAGAAGTTGTCCTTTTACTGTCATATTGATCCAATAAAATGATCTTTTAGCAATCTATATTCACTAAAATATCTACAATACTAAGATAAAAAAAATAAAATGAAAGGAAAATCCTTATGTCTACAGTTCTATGCATAAATATAAGTTGATCATCAATCAATTAAAAATTGTTGTCGCTGGCTCTATAAGAAATAAAAATTCACTGCTATATATATTAATTATGATTAAATGACTTGCACGACCTCCACCTAAAAAATTATTAACAGATTATGATGTAAGTTGTGTAATTCTACCTTAGGACCGTTATAGTTACGGCCGCCGTTCACCGGGGCTTCGGTCGCCGGCTCCCCTGTCATCAGGTCACCAACTTCCTTGACCTTCCGGCACTGGGCAGACGTCAGCCCCCATACATGGTCTTACGACTTTGCGGAGACCTGTGTTTTTGGTAAACAGTCGCCCGGGCCTGGTCACTTCGACCCCCTTTGTGAGGGGCACCCCTTCTCCCGAAGTTACGGGGCTATTTTGCCGAGTTCCTTAGAGAAAGTTGTCTCGCGCCCCTAGGTAACCTACACCTTTAGTTCAATTATATCAATTTTACCAGTAAAGGATTTGTCTATACTAAATATACAAATGTTATTCACCTATACCATTGAAATATATTCTAGCTCACACATCTTGGCACTACAACCCGCTTTTCTTAGCGTGGTTTAATATGTTTTTCTGAGAATAAAACACGAGTTGTATAAAATCAATCTTGAGATGCAGTTCCTTTAGGCAAATTAAGTGACGTGTGTGAACACCTTAATCGATTACTTTTTCACATAAAACCAAAATTAGAAGTGCAAACCTCAAACATCTTATAACAATAGCTTCATATTCAGCATACTAACTATATCTAACCTGATTCGAGTATCACATATACACCATTTTGGGGTGCCGCGCGCGTAAGCATGCGGCGCAACAACTAGTATAAATAAAAAAGTGATTAATTGCCTTAAAGTCGGAGTTGAATTTAGATGTCGATCCTGTTTATGAGATTCGACTCCGACCCACCTTCGACTAGAAGTCCGACTTTTTAAACGGAGTCGGATTTTTTTTTTTTTTGTCGGAGTCAGAGTCAGAGTCGGATACGAATTATCATCATTACACCAGTTCTCTAATCTGTGGCAATTAAGTTGAGTTTGTTTTATCCTTACCAAAATGTCCCTCATCTCATCTCGTCTCTTACCAAAACGCACCCTAATTCTGAATGCAAAATCCCCGAAGTACATCTGAAACAACGACGTCGTCACAAGCAACTGAATATCCGAGTTCAGAAATTCAGTTTCAAAAGAAGAGAGAGACGAAAGTTTCGGATCCGAAATTGGTTATAAAAGCGGAAAGCTGCTCATCTCATCTCGTCTCTTTGTCTATCTGTCAATCTGTCATCATCCTACTCATATCATATATTCATCCATAATCATCAATTTAAACGCGTGATTTGCTCTAAATTCCATCAAAGTCAAACCACTCCACTTAAAAGTTAAAACTCCCTTCTTTAATCATCATTCTCTTCACTCTTCAGTCTTCAACAAAGAAAAGAAAACACCCAACATTTCCAACAAATCTCCCGTCTTTTACTCGAAATGGGAAAAGGCGGCGGTTGCGTACCCAGCAAGAAAAAACACCCCGCCGCCGTCGCTACCACCGCCGGGAACCGTCAAATTCCTGCACCAATCGACGGAAATAAATCTCCCGTAGCTTCCTCCTCCTCAGAACCAATACCCACATCCCAAAACGACGCCGTTACTGACCCAACACCCACCCGAAAATTAAAGGTTTACATAGTGTTTTACTCGATGTACGGACACGTGGAGGGTTTAGCGAAGAGGATGAAGAAGGGGGTGGACGCCGTTGACGGAATTGAAGGGATTTTGTATAGGGTGCCGGAGACTTTGTCGCCGGAGGTTTTGGATCATATGAAGGCGCCACCCAAGGACGATTCTATCCCTGAGATTCCGGCGGCGGAGGAACTTTCCGGCGCCGATGGGTTTTTGTTTGGGTTTCCGACAAGGTATGGGTGTATGGCGGCTCAGATGAAGGCGTTTTTTGATTCTACTGGGCAGTTGTGGAAGGAGCAGACACTCGCCGGAAAACCTGCCGGATTTTTCGTTAGTACCGGTACTCAAGGCGGTGGCCAGGAGACGACTGCGTAAGTTTTCGGAACTCGTTGATTATTGATTGTTTTTTTGACTAATGGGTAGTGTATATTGTGTTGAGTTTTGTGGACATGGTTTGACTGTTTTGTGGTGGAAGTTGTTTAGGGTGTGTGATTGGATTGTGCACTGAAACGAGACGGTATTCGGATTTTGGACAATGCAGAATAGGACTTTGCAAGTTTGAGTAATGAGTAGTGTGTAATGTGTTGATTGTGATTGTTGTTTTGACTAAGGAGTAGTGTGTAATGTGTTGAGCTTTGTGGACATGGTTTGACTGTTTTGTGATGGAAGTTTGTTTTGTTTAGGTTAAAAGGTTGTGTGTTTGGGTTGTGCACTGAATCGAGTCGGTGTTTGGACAATGGAAAATAGGACTTTGCAAGTTTGAGTGATGAGTAGTGTGTTTGAGTTTTATGGACTTGGTCTGTTTGGTTTGATGGTGGGAGTTGGCTTTTTAGGCTATGTTGTGGAATTGTGATAGGCTTACTCATTGCAATTGTTTGACTTGGTTGCGTTTATGTGGTGATCATGATGTGATTGAAAAAATGGTTCCATTTTTAGATGTTGTGATTAGAATGTAGAAGTACTTGGTCAAGAAATTTCGGTGGAATTTCCCTTTTTCCTTTTGAAGTGTCTGGGGGTTTCAGTAGACAATGTGTTAGGATTTAAACATTAAACTTCTCTTAGCTGCATCTGTATTGATTGGGGTTTGGCTATAGATTTTGATTTTTTTTTTCTTTATTATATTTTTTAGGTGGGAAGGGTGGTCGGAGAGAAATATTGTTCATTGTCTAGTATCAACCAGCATATCCGTTGTTTTGATGCTAGAGAGTGATTCTAGAGTGATGGGTTTAGCTTAGAATTTTATTGGAGGCAAATGCCACAAATGTTCGCTACAAGAAGTGTTTTGTTCTATTTGAGCGATACAGGAGATGCCAAAAGGGATGATCATAGTATGTGATTTAAGCCTCATAGGTTAGTTGCCTTTGATAGGAATTGTGCTGCGTGTTTAGTCTTTACTTGAACTGGCTTTGAGGTTGATGTCAAAAATATAGCTCATACACTTTGGAATCTAGATTGCTAGATAAACAGTTATGTTATGAGATTTTTTATGCCTTGTCTTGACTCAGAGCTTACTCCATGAGAGAGTGAATGGAGTGGCTAATACGAGGGATTGAGGTTATAACCCCTTGCAAACCCCGTTTGAGCTAATGTTGAACATGCAATTATTTTCTGACTTAACAAATTTATCCGGTTAATAGACCAGAACCACCAAGGATGATATCTGAATCTTACATCCAGTTCATCTTGTCAAGCACTTCGAGGGAGTTGCTTTTAAAGAGGATTGTGGAAATATTTGAAGTCTGATTGTGTTCACAACATGAGCATCACACGGCTACCAAAGAGTTTATCTTCCATTTTACTAGAGAACCTTGATTAATAGAGAACATTACTTCAACTTTCATTACTTGAGCATTTAAAGATGTCATCAGAGCTGGCTGGACCTGAATTACCAGGGAAGAGCCATCAACTTTACACTTCCACCCTACCTATTTCCATAAGCTACAGCTTTATCTAAAGCTTGTGAATTTAGTCTGATTTTACATACAGCATATAGCTAAAACTGATGGAGGACAAGGGTAGTTAAGCCAGAGGTTGACTTGACCCACCAGTAACTTGACCGTTGGGTCCCTTAATCCTATGAACTTCTCCTGTCCCATGGCTATGTGAAAGATTTTTGTTAAAATTTGCGCATCTGTGCCGAGTCTGCCTTTTTTGGGCTGAAATTAGAATTACGCTGTTTACCAGGAGTTCTAAAATGTTTGACCTGACAATTTCCTTGATTTGTCTTTCCTGAGAATCCATGAGATGAATGGTTTAGCATATTTCGGTCTGCTACTCGAGGGGGAACTAAGATACTGATAGAAGTTTGAGAAATATACATTTTTGTTTTGTCTTGATGAGTAATTAGAAGTTGCTTGTGTTGTCTAATTTGCCAGTACTAAAAGCAAAATTGGATAGTTCACCCATCATGCTGATGATTCCCTTGGTGGGACTAAGGCAAGGGAAGGTGGGGAAGCTATTAGTGAACGTTTTTGAGGTCTCGCAATGGTATTGATTACTGATGAGTGGTGAGAGAAATTGGAGCACAAGAATAAGAAGCTAAAGTATGGGAGGTTATAGGTTAGGTTGATGTTGAGACTGTATAAGGGCACCATGTGAATTTTGGAAAAAAGAGTGTCCACCTAATAGGAGAATCTAAAACGCTAAGGTACTGCATAGAACTATCTTAATAGCTCGTTTGACGTGGACCTCTATTTTCTTCTTGCCTTCTCAACTTAGCTATTACCAAGATTTGATGTTTGGTACAGTGTGTCCCTAGTTTTATGTTCCTATTTTTCATGCAAAAGATCTGAATGGTTCCTGTCAGAAAACAAAATGCATGTTGCATTATGTTTTTTTGGGACTTGCTGATATTAGTGTTACTTATCCTCTTTCTGTCATTTACTTTTGCAGTTGGTCTGCAATCACTCAATTAGCTCACCATGGGATGCTCTTTGTTCCTGTTGGATACACCTTTGGTGCTGGAATGTTCAAGATGGACACCATCCGAGGAGGTTCTCCTTATGGTGCTGGAGTTTTTGCAGGTGATGGCACTCGAGAAGCTAGTGACACTGAGCTAGCACTCGCAGAGCACCAGGGCAAGTATATGGCTGCAGTTGTTAAGAGGCTTGCCCAGCCTTGAACTTCATTCATCATTCAGGTTTTCACTGTCTGATAGATCCAAATGGTGAATGCTCCCCTCTGGAAGTAAAAGTGTATATGTCCAGCAATTATTTGATATTTTCATGTCCAGATACAGCCTTTCGTTTTTCAACACTGCAAAGATATAGGCCTTATTCTTCTTTTTGTTTTCTTATTTCTTGCTTCTGCGTCATTTACCTGGTGTTTCGCTGTATTGATGGATTTAATTGGTGTACATGTTTTGAACTCAGTGCTCGATTATTTTGTTTTAACGATGACATAATAAATAATGTCTTAAAGAGTTTGTAAAAAGACGTTTCCTTGGCAAAGCGTATCTGTCTTTGATTTCAGTTTGCTTTTCTTTTTGAGCTCTTATCAGTAGGTTGCTCTTCTTTCTGAACTGTAATCAGTGTTATTCTGAAGCATCAAATAACAACTTTAGTATGGTCAAGCAAGAAAGACTACGTCCATATCCATATGGATTATATAGCACTGAATGCTTTTATTAACACCTCAAGCTGGCTATGCATCGTCGTCCCATATGCTAGTTGGTCTTGGAGCAGGATTCTTTTGCTTGTTCAAGTACAGGTTTACAGCAATGCCTTCTTCTAAATTTAATCAGTAATAACCCTCCATCCTCAATATTCGGAAAGCAACGAGTTAAAGCATGCTTTTCAACCAAGCATGCTTTATTCAAGGAAAGGCATTCGGTTTCAAACTCCAGAAACGTTTTCTTTTTCTGTTATTCATGTACTTGTCCATAGTTCAGATGACTAGACTCCTTTTACTTTCCATGTGGCTTACAGTCCCTAAACTCTAAAGGCCTAAACTGCTTTTTGTGAAGGAAAACAAAATTGATTTTATAGTAATTCATTAATTTTGAGGAAATTAAAAGCACAACCGTTTACTGGTTTAGAGGTCCTGTACGAAAAAAATCCCTTAACGTGCAGCTCCCATTCCGAATCAAAGAGAAACTCTAAGGGGTCATTTGGTTCAAAATAAGGAATGGAAAGGGAATGGAATGGGATGAAAGGATGGAATGGAAATGGAATGTGTTACTTTAGACACTTATTTGTTTTGATGTAGGAATGGAATAATTGGCCTAATGACTCCCTTACTTTTTGTTTCCTATGGTGTGAGGAGGGTTTCAAGATGGGGGAATCAAAATTGGGCTAGTAAGGGAGTGACAAAAATGGATAACCCAACCAAACATAAAATAAGGGAGTGTGTTACCTCAATCCGTTTCCAAGCCTAAAATATTTCCAACCAAACGGACCCTAAGAGAAGACCATGCTACCAGTCCTAGCTGGCACCGAAGCCAAGGGAAAGAGAAACGATATTTGTTTAAAATATTGAGAATATAAATATAACTTTCGGATTCTAATATGCAACCACTAATATGATTTTCAACAAAAATATGAGTAGAAAATTATTTACTTTAGGCAAACACAATTCACATTCATTATGCAATTGAAGTCCAACTAACACATAGCATTTCATATTTTTCTTACTTATATATTGACTCACACAGTTTGAGATTCCCCTTTGAGTGGGTTTAGGGTGGTCGTCCCTCTTGGCAATTGGGGGGGGGGGGGGGAATTCCTGAACTAAAATCACATGTTATTTGATTTAATCCAGCTCGTCTTTGCATTATGAAAGTTCAAATTCAATTATAGGTTCAGTCATAATTGGATTTTATTTCATATAAATTGTTATGAAGATCAATAATTTTTATTCATATGATTCTCGTATCATATTGCGAAAATGCGATTTTTTCATTGCACCTTCAAGCAACTTAATCTCATGCGAGCCGAGATAGGATCATGTGATCTTGGCTACAATTATAAATTTATGACCGTGGGTAATAATAATCAGATCTAATGAGGGAGTATAAGTCAAGTTTAATATATTTATAAAGGTGCATCCTCTTCTACTTTAATAATAAGTTATGTGTAAATTGCAATAAGTTAAGATCAATTTAAAAAGTTTCGACTACTTTTATTGAAAAAAATTCTAAAAAAAAAGAAACCTCAAAAGAAGGAAAAAAAACACTTCTAAAAAAAAACTAATCTTGTTAGCCCTTAATCTCTTATGTTTATCCAAGAGACCCAGATTGACACTCCAAAAGCTGCATCAAAGACTTGCTAGCTCAGACTCCTGCTTACATCAAAAGAGCTTTAATCAGATAATGATATAAATAGGAGTACTAAATATAAAACAATATAGTACTAATAGAGCTTCTATCATACGACTAAATAAATAGTCCCACAGTTCTAGGATACTGTACCCTTTAAAGTTGATACTTCCGTCATACTTTGTTCATTCACAGTTTGGTATCAATAGCAAAAAATGGCGGACAAACTCTCAGCTTTGAGAACTTTAATGGCTTCTCACTCTCCTCCTCTTCATGCTTTAATCGTTCCTTCTGAAGATTATCATCAGGTTTCTTTCTCTCTCTACTTCACACTAGTTATAATTCATTAGTTTTTTTCGCCATTGAAATCCTGTTTTTTTTTCCGCTTTTTATTTGATGTTGACTTTACAATTTTAGTTGTTTGTGTAAAATACTGATCGATATCGAATTGCAGAGCGAGTATGTCTCTAATCGTGATAAAAGGCGGCAATTTATTTCAGGATTTTCCGGAAGTGCTGGTAAGTATAATTGCATCTTAAAGTCAAATTCTCTATTTCTTCAATCATTGAATATTTAGCGTGACAGATTGGATTCCCTTGTTTTTCTGATTGATAATTGATTAAGCAATTCAAATGAGGTTTCTTTGGAGTTCAATTGTTTTGTCATTGTTTAATAGTGATTTATTGACTGATGATGATGATCAGTAGGTCATGCCATTAATTTAATAGGAAAAAAAGCGTTCGTCTTGACTCTTGATTGGTGAATTTCTACTTGCTGTTTTAGCCATTAGCATGAACATGTGGTTTTTGATTCATCATCAATGCCTCACACAAGTTTCCTGTTGGCATTGTGTAATTATTGGTGGTATTGCCGTTTTTGATTCCCTAGGTTGAATCTGGGAAGTAACAAAATAAGTTGCTGGAGCAATATATTTCATTTTTATTATCACACGACAAGGATTTAGGCTGATCATGGTTTATGATGATTTAAAATTCGAAACGAGCCCTAATTTTAGGTGCCTTGTACCTTTGAGAGCTCTTTTTACATAGCACTTTCTTTCTCACTCTTTATCCAGATTGATATAGGTATTACAAGTAGTTCTGTCATTGTGGAAGTGTAGTTGCTCTTGTTCTGAGCTTCTGTTGTTTGTCCCTGTTCAACAGAAATATTAGGCAGTGGGTCTGGGTTGGATGAGCCATGGAGATTCTCCAAGCTTCTAATTGTTGTGATTTCTTTTATGTCTTGATGAAAGAGTTGGTTCTGTTCTGTCTCAGACTCTCAGTTATGTTGTTCTATTTTATACGACTTTTTAGGGAGGGGAACTCATTCGTGCTACTTTGATATTTGTTGAACTTTTTAAAACAGTGTATACATAATGAAACTAGTTTGACCTGTGACTTCACGAACATCTTCATTTATAGTTATGTTAATGCTTGCATGGGCTTATTCTTTCAATTGAATTGGATTGGATTTTCTAGATTTCTCAGTAGTTCTCTTTTTTTCCAGGTTTGGCCCTTATAACAACGAACGATGCACGGCTTTGGACCGACGGGAGGTATTTCTTGCAGGCGGAGAAACAGCTGAGTACTCAGTGGAGGCTTATGCGTATGGGAGAAGATCCTGCAGTAGAAATCTGGATGGCAGATGTGAGTGTATTATTTCATTGTATCATTTTAAATAGTAAAAAATGATAGGAGAAGACTGGGAATTGTTTTTAGTTGCCTCTCTTCATTCTAATTTACTTAGGTTTTGATTTCTCCTCCTTTCCCTATGCGATGAACCTTCTTGCTTGCTGTTAGGATTAAGAGTTAAATTGGAAGCTCCATTGATTATATATAATGCTGTATGGACTGATTTATCTCAGAGAGTAGGCTGCAAATGCTGAAGTGAAGTTGCCTTTATTAATTAATATCTATTGTCTACAGAATCTTCCAGAAGAAGCTGCTATTGGCATTGACCCCTGGTGTGTATCAATAGACACTGCACAAAGATGGGAGCGTGCACTTGAGAAGAAGCGACAAAAGTTGGTTTCAACCTCGAATAATCTTGTCGACCAAATATGGAAAGACAGGCCAGAAACTGAGGTAAAACCCGTCAAGGTGCAACCACTGGAGTTTGCTGGACGCACAGTTGCTGAGAAGTTACAAGATGTAAGGGGAAAACTTACGCAGGAGAAAGCACATAGTATTGTTATCACTGCGCTTGATGAGGTAATTAACTTACTGTTTTGTGTTATATATGTGGATTCCCCTTTGTTTATTCTGAAATAAGCTTAACTTATTTATATATGTTTACTAGGATACTCCCTAACTAACTTGCGCAGGATTTTTTTTGTCAGAAAGGACCTAATAAAATGCAAGTTTTGTGGGGAAGGACCTAATAAGTTTTTTTTTTTGTCAAAAAGGACCTAATAAAATACTTCTGATTGTGAACATGAACTACTTTATGAATTTCCAGCCAAATTTACCATTTACTGGCGTTGACCCTTTTTTTTACCCCTAGTCGACTCTTTAATGTTCTGTTTCTATTACCGTAATATTAGGAGGAGAAGAGAAATTACCGTAAAATTAAGAACCCTAATTTGCGATTTTGGGAAAAACGTATAATAGGAGCCCTAAATTTCAAAAACCCTTAAACATTGAGAGAGAAAAATTTGAAGAGCAAAACATACTTTGGATTTGATGAAGGTTGCAGGATAAGATCGAATAGGTTGATGCTTCCCTTCAATGGAGATTGCGCTGTTGGGAGGAAAGTGTGAGAATTCAATATGTTTTAGTTAAAATAGGAACAAAACATTAAAGAGTCAACAAGGGGTAAAAAGAAGGGTCAACGTCGGTAAATGGTAAATTTGGCCGGAAATTCATAAAGTGGTTCCTGTTCACAAACGGAAGTATTTTATTAGGTTCTTTTTGACAATTTTTTTTATTAGGTCTTTCCCCACAAAATTTGTATTTTATTAGGTCCTTTCTGACAAAAAACCCTTTGTTTATTTCCCCTTGTTTTCCTTGTTCATATATACATTATTACTTGTCTCTGGTGCTGTGCGCTTAGTTGTTCAGTCCTATCAGACACAACATCTCTGACAAAGTTCCACAATCTAAGAGGGGACTTCAATTATCATTAGATTGTTATTAAAAATCTGTCAGGTTTCTGATGTTTCTGGTGAACTTGCATGCAGGTTGCTTGGTTATACAATGTTCGTGGTAATGATGTTTCATATTGTCCAGTTGTTCATGCTTTTGCTGTAGTAACATCAGCAGCAGCATTTTTCTATGTGGACCAGCAAAAAGTATCTCCTGAGGTTAGTCTCTGCTTTGAGCAGTTTGCAGCTAAGATATGTGATGGTAGGATCAATAAAGATTGTGAATATCTGATCTCACAAACTAAAAAATTACACTACCTATTTGAAAAAGAAGGATAAATAGTAAATAGTTACATCCCCACCTACAGGGAGTAACTTCATAGTCTTGGGCTCTGAGTCAAAGATCATCATGTTGATAAGCGGTATGATCAACTTAACTCTAGGATATGTTGAAAGTTTTTGGAACAAGCTGTTTCATGTTTCCTTTTGGAAATGATTAATGTTTCACGTGCATTAAGTTGCGCCTAATTGGTCATATAGAAACCCAACTCACCAAGAAACAGAAAGTTAGGAAATAGCAATCTTTTTCAGATGGAAGGAATATCAATTTGTTTTTTGTTTTGCTTTTTTTTTTTCCTTGGGGGGGGGGGGGTGTATGGTTCCTGGAATCAAGGACCATGATTCCTTTAGTGTTTGGTTTACCTTTTTTCTATTCTTCTCTTCTCTTCACTATATCTAATCTGATGAGTTTATATCAAGACTTGTATTTGATGTTGCCTAAAATGTGGAGCTTTTTGCTGCAGAAATTGAGTGAAAGAAAAGGGGTTACTTGTCCTCGTGAAATGCGCAGACAGTAGGTGTAATAATTAAAAAAAATGATTTATCTCCAGAAGATACTTTGAACCTTTTTATTCTTTTCTTTTCTGGGGACAACCTACGAGACTTTTTTGGTTGCACCACAATGCCACTCGCCAGAATACGATGGTTTGATTCTATATTCTCGCGCATCATGCACACAGTATATATTGTTTTCCTCCTTTTGCTCGAGCTTTTCAACACAATGCTCACCTTCATTACAGTGCCATATTTCCAGTTTCTTTTTGCCACCTTCCTTTCTCTCTAGTCTTTTCATTTTAACTACTTCAAGGACCTCCTTGGCTTTCCCTTTTCATCTCTAGAAACCAATCCACCTCTTACGTGTACGATTCTTGCGTGGTCATTACTACTTTCTTGTTTTTATCCAAGTGCAACAAATTTTATGCTCGAGCTCTCTCAAGTTCAAGTATTAGATTCTTAAAAAATTTGTTTTGACTCTTTTTTGAGGAATTGGATGGCATAGAAGATTCATTTGTTGAATAGCCCACAAGAAGGCACATATATTTAGGGGTTTTAGAAAGAGATTTTTTGGGTTTGGGGGGTGGAAAAATGGAACTTTTTGTGGTTTTGGTAGCGTGACGAGAAGACAGTCTTGATGATTGGCTGAGGGATAACATGATTATTAATTGGGAGCACTAAATGTACACGTATATTAAACAACCATTACCTTAGAAAATACAAGTACAACCTGCAAGAGGAGCCAGTCAATTACACCCCAAAATTAAAGGCTAGGCAATTTGAGCATTTTACAAGAAAGAAACATTGAAAACCCAAAAAACCCTAACCTACAACTAATTCTGAAACTTAGTCTTTAAACTATATAAACCTAAAATTAGTTAAGCTACTCGAGGTTGGTGCCAATTACTTGATGGACTACAAAGTGGTTTACTTGATGCTGTAGAGAAGGGAACAAAAAGTTATGATGGTAGTAGAGGAAAAGGCACAGGAGCCCAATAAAGGGATTTTAATATAAAGCAGGAAAAAAGAGGGGAAAATCACACATACGTTGCATGCAAGGAGTCAACACAAGTAAAGTGGGTTAAAGCCTTGGATTTTGGTGACTGGTATTGTGGTACAACTAAAAAGGTCTATAAGTTTCCTTGCGGATGAGGTTATAAAGGGTAGATCCGTAGATTTCGTAAAACATCACTAGTAAAAAAGGTTCATAAACAAACTTTCCAATAATTAATCATCAGCCATTGCGTTTTTCATTTAACCATCCTTATGGTGTAACATGCTATAAACAATGAGTCGGTATTTAACTAATACTTCCTGTGGTAACGCTTTTACCTATTTCTTTTGGGCATATAAATTAAGGAGGACTGAAGGAGTAATTTTTTGTCGAGGAGACAGAAAATGTTGGTTTGATTGGATATACCGCGTAATATAGTATTGAGGAAAGAGAAAAAGTATCATGATTGGTGACAAGGACCGAAGAGAGGGAAAAGGTAGATTTAACGGGGAATAGAGAATGATTTCAACCGAGGATAGAGAACAAGTAGAAAAGTTGAGATATGATCCCAACCCAAAAAAGGAAATGAGTGAAGTGTTTTGAGACATCACATGATAGAAAAATGGCTAAAGTTCTATAAAAAGAGGTAAAAGGTAGATTTGTTAACATAGTGGGAATACGATTAAATTATTATGAAAGTGTCCAGTAAATATTACCTTAAAGTCTAATGCAGTTAGGAAAGGAAGAAATTACGTCATAGGATAAATTGGCAATAGTGAAATAGTTTCAATTAATTTCAAGTCAATTTCCACTTAAATTGTGTCAATTTAAAGTTTTATACCCGTATTCTCGTATTCAATTTCAATATCCATTCTGCGTTCCATACTTGAATGGCTTTCAGGTAATATCTCAAATGAAGAAGAACAATATTGAAGTCCGAGACTATGACGCAGTTAGTGCAGATGTTGACCTGCTTGCATCCAATCAACTTGATTCTTCCTTGTCAGTTAATGCTGCTGAAGATAAAGCTGTGTCTGGTACAACACCAGAACATAAAACTGGGGACATGCGAAAAGAATGTAACTTCGTTTGGATGGACCCTCGCTCATGCTGCTATGCTCTATATTCCAAACTCAAGTCTGATCAGGTCTTTTTGCAGCAGTCTCCTTTGGCTCTTGCAAAAGCTTTGAAGGTAACACTTTTATCTTGTCTGTATGTTTGATGGAGGTATTAATGCTTACTTTTCTTGAAAGAAGTGCACAGGGATCCCAGTTTGTTTGGTGCACTGCACGTTATTTATTAGTTAAAATTGTATTAATGGTTTTAATAGCAAACCTAAGAGTGCAATGTCTTCAATGGTTGTGGATTCAACTCCTCCAGAAGGTTCACTTCCTCTCGTATTTGATGGGATAGAGGTCTAAAGGGAAAATTCCTATTCTTATTAAGTTTCATATAATTATTTATGTACAATTTTTTTCTTACATTTATAAATTCTTCTCTTGTAAAGAGGATCTTTGTATCCATGCTAGATTGCTAGTCAAACTATTAGGTACTCCCTCCAATCCAAAATGAACTTCACACTTGCTTTTTACTATCTCTATGACTAACTTTGAAGTGAATCTAACAACTAAAAGATCCCATTGGTAATGTGTTATGGTGTCTTGTTAAAGTTGATGAAGTTTGACCTTAAGAAACCAAGTATGAAGTTCATTTCATGAAGGAGTGAGTGGATCATAGGAGCCATACACATGATGCTAGTCATTTCTGTGAACTCTCTTGGTTTTTGCAAATTTGTTTCAAAACCGTTTGAGAAGTATGAAATTACAAAAAAAAAAAGGAGAAAGATGGAAGTGGAAGATAAACAGATGGGGATGTAATGGTAAAATCCTGTCACTAAAATTTTAACTGGGATGGAGAAAGGGCATAGAGGATTTGATTTTGATGGCAGTCTCTTGGTGAACTCTTAAATCTGGCTTTGTTTGATTTCCCTTGAGTAAAGTTGGGTCAAGTAAGCGTTCTCTTCCATTCTTCTTTGAGCTTCTGCTGCATTAAATTTTTTCATTCTCATTCTGAAATGTATGTTTCCATATACATATATAAAGGATCTTGGGACCATAGAAAAAACCACTGTAGTGTTGTTGCATAAGCTGCACATTGCGGGCGTTACAATGCGCTTCTTGTTCATCGCAGCGTGAATTGAAAAAAACACACAATCCACTTTATCATTGTATTTCATTCTTGTTCTGAAATGTATATTTCCCATATACATATATAAGGATCTTGGGACCATAGAAAAAACCACTGTAGTGTTGTTGCATAAGCCGCACGTTGCGGGCGTTACAGCGCGCTTCTTGTTCATAGCAGCGTGAATTGGAAAAAATAAAAACAATCCAGTTTATCATTGTATTTCAAGAGTTTTGGAGAACATTTTACTGATTAGGGAAGTATAGTTTGATGTGTACCTTTTCAAACGCTATCTTGTTATTATGTGTGCTTTTTTTTTTTTGAGGGGGTCTTGTTATTATGTGTAGAAATTCTATTATCTAACCGTTTATAGTGACTAAAATATGAGTACAATGTTATCTTAAATGTGCATAAGAGCATCCACCACCATGAAAAAAAAAAGTTCATTCCCCTCTCTCTACAACTTTCTCTCTCATCATCCAAAAAAATGTCATGGCTCATGACCAAATTCACAAAATCATCCCACCCATGACATAAAAAAAGTACATCAGTTTTCTCTCTCCTACTTTTTACTTCAAAATTTTTTTTAAAGTGTTTCCTAATATGGCAAAATGGATATCATTTTATAGATCTCAAAAAAATATGACCATTGGTATTTTTTTTATTTTTTAGATTTGTATGTTTTAAAATATAGCCATTTTTATTTGGCAAATACATTGATTAAACAATTTCCCACCACTTGGTGGGGCGCCCACTTTTTTCATGACATAATTTTTTTTTGTTCACCATGTGACTAATTCCTTGGTTGGTCACAATGTGACCAGAAATGTTTTGTAGCTTGTTTATGATGGGGGTGATCTTTTTTGTTTTTGATTTTCATGAACTATTTTTGTTCATGGTGGTGGTCTGGTGGATGCTCTAACAGTTTTAGAAACGGGTTATAATGACTAATATGGTAAATAAATGGTCTGTAACAGATGTAGCGCCATAGTGGTGTAATGAAAATAATACTTTACATTACAAATTCGTTAAAGAATGGTTTATGTAATGAAGCGTCTAGGTTTAGATGTTTATTTTAAAATTTTCTTTTGAAGCAATGCAATCATATTCGTAATTTAGAAACTTCTCTATTTTCCCCATTTCCTCTAGGAACCAATTTGGTGATATACAAACAAAGCCTAGTTTGCTTGGTTAGTTCGTAATGAACTAATAAGATCAATGACAAATTGGGGTTTTCTAAACATTGAATGTTACCATCTCGTATAATCTAGTCATACTTCTACTCTTAGAGCCTTCAATTATTAGCCTTTTTAGATTTTAGACATGTTCTTGCTATTTGTAAGACGACTTTTTGCTGACTAATGCATAGAGAATTTCAGAATTCTGCCGAAATGGAAGGTTTGAGGAATGCGCATATGCGGGATGGTGCAGCTGTTGTGCAGTTCCTTGTGTGGCTTGAGCAGCAGGTAGCTGGTTGCAAACACGCATATCTTTTGTACTTAAATTTATAATGAAATATATTACTAACTTTTTAGGAGCACATCATTAATGAATTACTGAAAAAGAGAACCATGTTATTTGATAGCTGGTTTTATTAATGAACCATTGAACCTACTTATTACTTGTGATAAACCTGATTTTGCAAGTAACGGATTTACTTGAGTGTAAATAAACATGTGAAATGGAAAAAGACAAAAACTTGTATCACTTTATGAACATAAATAAATGGACTTCTATGGTTCAGGAGCTTATTATAACTGATGAACTAAAATGTTTAATTGATGTACATGTATTTCAGATGATAAACGAAGCTTCATATCTCTAATGAACTTGACACATGCCTAATGAACCCATTCTTAATTTGTAATGAACTTGTTATATTGTGTGATAAACGGACAAACCTGCTTTAAACATATTTTTTAATTGTTCTCTAGCCTAGGTAACCCTAAGGGGCTGTTTGGCTCGGGGTAATCAGGAAAATAAGAGGGTATTGTTCCCTTACTTCACCTTTTAGGTGTTAGCCAATCATCTATTTGTTCCCTTTCTCCAATTTGTTCAACATATCCATTAATCTTGAATCTTCACCTCTCTGAATACCCAGTTTTTTAAAACCACAAATCCATTATTCTCGAATCCATTTAATTATCATTCTGTTATTCCCTCCGTTCTTCCCTGTTTGATTTCCACGCTTATAAAGGAACAAAGCAAAGATGATAGGGTGATAGTACTGTATGAGTAGTTGTTGGGAGGATAAGAGCAAACGAGGGGAAGAAAAAAAAAGATACACACCAAAATTGAAAGAGGGAAGACCCAAAAAGAGGAAGTGTTTTTACAAGATATGGTAAGCGTCCTTTTTATGTTTCAAAGAGCTAAAATTCAAAATTTGCAGATGCAGGAGCTTTATGGGGCTCCTGGTTATTTCTCTGAGGCTGAGACAGAAAGGAAAAAACCTTCGTAAGTAGTCTATTTTTCTGTCAATGCTAAATTCACTTTTACTTTTTCCTAGTATAAAATTATTAATGATTGATCTTAGCATAAGAATTTGGGAACTATATCATGTCATCATTCATACAGATCTTAGTGAAGGGGATGATTTATTTCTCACTCTATATTGGGCTTCTGTGCATGTGAAATGAACATAACGTGGACATTTGGATGCATGCCTGCACTCTATGTCTGTTTCTCATGCACGTTCTCCACTACATTAATTTTTTTTTGGTCTTTTTCTTTTGCTGATTTGGCATGTTTGATTCGTATGGCTCACCGTTTTTCCATTCCCTCTTACTCCTGGGAATATTTGCAGGGAAGCACAGAAACTGACGGAAGTCTCAGTAAGTGACAAGCTAGAAGGTTTTCGTGCATCAAAGGAGGTAATAACTTTCACACTAGATTGTAGTTTTTATGGCTTATGCAGTTGATTGCTTATTATGGTTGAGCCAATAGTAATTGCTGCTGCTACATCAGAATCTATTTATGAGAAAACTTGGATTTTTATTGTTCTATTTCAATTCTTTGATCCATTAAGCAAGATTTTTTATCAACCTTGTATACTGAACTGATTGACCCACGATTTTATAACAAACAAATGGCAGATGACAGTATATAGAGGTATCTGATTTGGTCCTATAAATAGTCTCTTGGGAAAATGAATATTCTTTTAATTCATTGCATCTTCAGCATTTTAGGGGGCTGAGTTTTCCTACCATCTCATCTGTTGGTCCAAATGCGGCTATTATTCATTATGGGCCTGATCCTGAAACTTGTGCTGAGATGGATCCAGATCGAATTTACCTGTTTGATTCAGGAGCACAGGTAGACCAACATCTTTATTTAAGCAGCTTGTATGATCATGTTGGCTGATACTCAAATTATCCTTGTTTATGATATTTTGTTTTGTATTGACATGGTTGGGTGGCCTGTAAAAGTATCAAGATGGAACAACTGATATAACTCGGACAGTGCATTTTGGGCAACCTTCTGCCCATGAGAAGACATGCTACACAGGGGTATGTATCTATAGTGCATAATGCTGAACACCTTGTTTCTTGATCCACTTTATAACTATGAATGGACATGACTATTAGCATAGTGCATAGGATACTTGATTTAATCCACACTGATAATTTGTGAGTTGGCCAGATGTTTTCTACATTTGGATATATGATCTAAGTGAAAGTGAACTCTCATATATGATGTTACTTCCTATTTGCCAAATCAACTGTAGCATGCACTTTTCAACTTGGAATGATTTGAAAAAATTGCTTTCTCTGTCTTTCCCCCCCTGTTTGATAACAGTTTATTCTCTGCTATCTCACACACAACACTTATATGAAAGCTTTTCTTGCAAAGTGCTGCTTCATTGTATAAATCATCATTTTGTCTGAAAACTCTCATATAATGTCTCGTGTTATATTACGGCATTTTGTGTCATTTTCCAAGTATAACGTGTCATTTTTATATGTGCCATGACGATCTGCTCATTTTAATGTCAATTTTCAGAATTTCAGTTTCATTTTTATTATGTCATTTATACAGTATCAATTTTTTATTTTTATTTTGTGTCATTTTCACAAATGTCATCTGTAACACACACACATGTTGGAGCTTCTCTAATTTAGAAGGGGAGATAGTTTGTTTAACATCAGAGGATAAAATCAAGGCTAATCCCTGAACTATTTTCTTATGCTGAATTTTGTAAGACTCATTTGGTTATCATTGACTCTTATCAAAGAAGCTAGATTATAACCCATTGGTCAATAGCTTTTTTGTTGTTTGGCCTGACAGGAGAAAGCCATTGATTCTATGTGATAGGTTCAACTCCCCTCCCTTGGTTCCTGTGTTCCTGACCATACTAATTGCCATGGTTGCTGTCTATAACGGCCTCCTAACTCAATGACTCTTTTGTCGTGTCTGCTGTTTCACTTAGCATGGCTATTTTATCTTCTGTTCACCTAGATTTTAAACCACCTCCTTAGGTTTCTATGTTCTTGACTATGGAGTTGCAATTTCATCTCTTGGTTTGATCATACTAATATATAGGTTCACTGGCTACAACTGCCACCTAACAAAGTGACTCTTCAACTTTTTCTCTTGTTTCACCTAGCAAGATAATTATCTGCAAACAATCTGCTACTTGGTTTGAATAATTTATTAAAACCAATCCATGATTTATTTGGAAGATTTGAGACTAGCTTTGACCTTGTTTAGTCCCTGTTTCTAATCCCTTAGGGTGCATTGGGTTTATGTCCAGCAACAGCATATAACTTGGAGGACTATGTGTTCCTGATATATCTTAGGCTCTTTCCATCCGTGCCACTAATTATCTTTGGAGGAACAAATCTTAGGTCCTATGCACTGGAAGCACTACCAATGTCCTAATGCATTTGAATTAGGGGTCCTCATCATCAGGGTACCAATATTCTTACGTCTGTCTCTGTAGTTGGTACTAAAGGTTAAGGACCCATGTATTATGTTCTTCATAACAACAATACCAGAATGGCAGATTTGTTAACACAAAAGGATACATGAACCAAAATTTTCATTTTCACGAGTCAATCATGTTAATCCTTCTCTACTCCCACTTCTTTCTGATACAACATGGTTCTGGAGATCCAGTTCTTTCATGTCCGTTTTTACTTCTCTTCTAGGTCACCTTTGGTCTGTCTTTTGCTGCTTCTAAAAATATTATTATCTCAACTCTCCATTATGTGCAAACCACTAGAGCCGGTTCTCTTATGGTGAAAGTCTTTGTTGCAGAGTCTTCTTTTCTCATATTACCACACTTTCTCAGAAGCCCAATATTCCGTCTCGGCCAGCTCTGTACAGGAAATTTAGCTAAAAAACAGTTTTACAGAACTTTTTTTTTGGTTGTAGAGGCATGCTGAAATCATTGAGTTTCAAGTGCTCTTTTCTAGACTTGAATCTCTGTGGAACATCTTGATCAATAACTCCATTCTTTGGATGACAGTTCCCAATTACATGAAAACACTCACATACAGGTGTATTCTGCATCAGTATTTGATTCTCTCTTTAGATAGTTTTACCTCTCCAGACAACATTTGTTACAAAGGCCTTGTTCTGGAACCCCCTCACCTTTTCATTATCCTGGTTTGAGTTATGACATGTAATTTTATCTTTGCAGGTTCTTAAAGGTCACATTGCACTGGGTAATGCTCGGTTTCCGAAAGGAACTAATGGTACGGCAACTTTAGTGCTTGTCTGTATTATGAGAATTGATTGAGCAGTTGGGACTGCCTAGATTTATGCTAGTGCTTTGATGTCCTGCTGATTAGTAGATGATCAATGAGTGTGAGAAGTGTACAAAATGGGATCAATCTTATGATGCTCTTACACAGCCCCCTATATTAATATACTAAATATTGTGCACGGGGCTGCTCTAATCTGATGAAGTCTGCATCAGGTCATGCTCTCGACATCCTTGCACGAGTTCCTCTGTGGAAGTATGGACTTGATTATCGACATGGTACAGGTCATGGCATAGGGTCCTACCTCAACGTGCATGAAGGTAAGTGATGAAGTTTGATCTTATTTCTATTGGTTTGTGTTCCGGTAATTGAAACAGGTGGCGGTCTTCATACAAGTCTGCCAAGAGTGGAGTGGACTTGCTTGATGACCGCCACCTGTTTCAATACGGGAACAATTTGTATATCACACAGTAGGAATTCGGGTGCTTATTTGCTGGTCAGTATGGGTTGTGTGTTTTATTTGGACAATAGTTAGCTGCATTACTATTAGAAGAAGAGAATTGAAATAACAACACAAAACTCACCAAGTACACATTCAATGCTAGTATTGAGGTGGCTGTCAATCTTGAGAACATTCCTAGACGAAAAAATGAATTAACGAAATCAAAGAGGATAACCTTCTTGGATCTTGAATTCTTGATATCTCCCTGTAAAATCATTTCTAGTTGTCAAAAAACATATGTTATTTTACTGTTTTTTCTAGCTAATACTCCTATTAAGTCCATATTTGTAACTATCTGTATTTGTGAGTTGAAACTCTAGTTTGTTTGTGTTTGAGCAGGTCCCCATTTGATTAGCTTCAGACCCCAGGCTCAGAATGTGCCTCTCCAAGCTGCAATGACTGTAACAGATGGTTAGTATGTAATGTAGCAAACACTTCCATGTATCTCTAGGGACATATACATTTTGTTGTTTACTGATGCTTGCTCACATATAGTATGTGTTGAAGACATGCTCACGTATTGTAAGAAAGTAAAAGAGAATAATTACTGTAAGCAATGGTAATTTTGCAATGAGCACTGGGACACCTAAAGGATGATTCTGATCATTGAAACCCAGTGACTATCTGTCTATCAGTAGCATTTTCTTATTCGTTCATCTTGCTACATTTTTTTCTCTTTGTTAGGTCGCCTTTTCTTGGATACTTCAATTTTTTGACAATTTGCATTGAATGGGTTTTTTTTTGCAGAGCCTGGTTACTACGAGGACGGGAATTTTGGTATAAGATTGGAGAATGTGCTTATAGTAAACGAGGCAAATACAAAATTCAACTTCGGTGATAGAGGGTACCTAGAATTTGAGCATATTACATGGGTGAGCTTTTTATCTAATTTTGGATTCTTTTTTCTTGTTTAAAGTGAAATTTAATCTGTTAATGTATTTTTATACCGTTGTTGAATAGTCTCTGTCAACTTTTAAAGGAAATACCAAGCTAAGCTTGACCTGGTGAAAATGATTGCACTTTCCAACCTTAAGGTTGGGGCACTTTGACGGAAGGGAATCTGTACCCTTCCCCCCGACTCCCAAACTGCTAGGAATGTTTGTTAGGAAAAGATGTGCAGTTTTAATTAAAACTAACTACTTTTAAGAATCAAGCAAGATATAGTTTCATCAATCCATATTCTATGGAACATGAATATTTTTACTTTTTGTTTCAGGCCCCATATCAACATAAGTTGATAGACTTGAAACTTCTGACCCCAGAAGAGATAAGTTGGGTGAACACTTATCATTCAAGGTGTCGAGAAATTTTGTCACCTTATATGAATGAAACGGAGATGGCATGGTTAAGAAAAGCAACAGAACCCATTGATATGGTCAAGTCACATTAGCTACTGAATTAGTTATATTTCCATATTTGTTATTTAAACTCAATCTTTAATTTTACAAGTTATTGCTATTGGATTTGTTTCTGAACTCTTTTGAGATCTTTGAAGCAAAATACCTTTAGAAGTAGTTAGTTTGAAGGCTCCAATAACGACCCTATGTGCTTTTGAGGCACCATGGTCACTCACAAAGAAGACTATCTGTGGAGTTAATCGTTTTTTCTCCCATGTGTTTACTGCCATATTTCTATCTTTTACAGACACTTCCATTTCATGATTCTCTATTTCTTCTACTCTCCATTTATTCGTTTGATTAACTAAGTTTTTCTTCCCCTTCTTTTTTTTTTTTTGACGAAATTCTTCCCCTTCTATATTGATTGTCGGTTAAAATATCAATGTTCTATTACTCATACTTCTAACGTACCAATGTTGAATTCTCATGATATATAGTAGTCCCTCTTTAGTCTTTAGCTTGCCTTTGTAACCTAGTAAGATACTCCATCTATTTCAAAATATAAGTTCTACGAAAATTTGCTTTGACCACAAATATCTCTCAAATACGTTAAATAAAAATTATACCGTTGGATTCGTCTTGAAAAATACTACAATAATATTATTTTTAAAATTTTTTTATCAACATAAATTGAGAGTAATTAACTGTCAAAGTTCAACCTCGAATATCGTGAGTGCCTTATATTGTGAAACGGAGGGAGTACTTCTAATATATCGATATGGAGGGAGTATTTAATAGCTACATTAACTATTTTAGGTGTTATGAAGAAAATAGAAACCGAGCACTTATTATACCATGTCTTTAAAAGGCGACTTATTACTAACATGTATTCTTGCTGTCCCAATTTATAGTGCTTGTATTTTATTTTAGGTGTTACAAAATGTTCTTATTTCGATTTTTGAAATTGTATTTTATTCTAAAATGTCATCATTAAATAAACTTTATTCCTATTTTGACCTCATTTACATGGAAACTTGTAGTCACATAGCTCATATTTAATATTTATCCTTACTTTTTACCTCGAAAGTTGTTGCCACATTTACTATTTGTATTTTCCAATGCAAGTACTACAAATAATTAAAACAAATAATAGTTTCGTTAATTTTTATGTAAAATGAGAAACAAGCACTATAAATTAGACGGAGGAAGTAGTATGTATTTAACCCAAATCGTATAAGTGTGGAGGAGTCAAGTTTTCATCTCATCTCTTCTATTAATCATCTTCTAGATAATGCTATATAGTAAAAAAAAATAAAAAATGTTTTTCCTTATTTCATATTGATTGCAACAGCTTGATTAGTATATTTACCGGTGCAAAATTCTAACCATCAATATCTTTATTATCTATTTTCCCTGCTTTTCAATAATTACATTGTTGAAATGTGCACAACAGCATAAGGACCAAGGAGATGACAAAGATATTAAAAAAAAAAACCCTCGTGTGCTAGGAGAGAAAGAGAAAAAAATATATAGCCAAAAATATGAAGTGTTAGTTGCAAGTATTAAAGAACATCCTAGACTAGAAAATGTTGCAAATATTAAAAAGTGGAAGAAATGTTCGTGAAAATTATAAAAACGTTGATGTGTTGAGAAAAAACATAAAGATCAATCTTTAAACATCTTATAGACTATCCATTGTATGTGAATAGTGCAAAAATCAAACGGTTAAGTTTTACATGGGACAGAAATTCTTGAGAACTTGTAATATTTATATTAATGTGTAGTTTTATTCTGAAAAAACAACTTTTTAAAATTATTTCTAAAAAAAGTTGGGAGATAACGTTATAATGAAACTTATAAAAGCAACATAACATCTAAAAGGAGATGGACAAGCTAAGATAATTAATAATGCAAACTTATAAAAGCATTATAATGTCATCACCAGAACATTTATTTTTCTAAATCACCACTAAACACATAGAAGCAACTTGCAAGTCACATTTTACAAACTCTAGAGCTAGCCAATGGATAAACATAATTATTTTTTATCCAACAAAATATCACGACGACATAAATATACCCATCGTCTAATCTATTGAATTTTAGCGAAGTTTAGAGCATACATGCAAACTACCCCCATCAATTAGTAATACTCCCTCCATCCCATAATATAAGTCTTATTTCTTTATAAGGCGTCTCAAAATATAAGTCATATTTCTATTTTCAATCAATAATTATGCTCAAAATTCCTTCATGAAAATAATTTAATTTCCAAAATGTCCTCATAATTTCAGCTTCCAATGCACTATTATTAATGACAATATGAAATATTTTACCTCATTAAACTCTTCTACACATTAAACCATGCAACTTAAATGTTCAGTTTTTATTTCTTGTTAAAAAAAAAAACAATGCAAGTGTTTCCTAATAAAAAATGAATCTTTTTATTCAAAAAAAAAACAATATTCCACTTCATATTGATTCCCGTGTAAAAAACAGAATAAATAACTTGTATTATGGAACGGAGGGAGTACTAGCTATCGCTGTATGACCGTTCAACCTCATCTCACAATTATTGGCCACTTGCACAAATGACTTACAAGTTGACCCTTCCGTAGTCAAGGCTCTTTTTGCATATCCTTGCACCTCCTTAACTCTTTCCCTAATCTTAATACCTTCATCATCAACCATAATCTTGTTTATCAACTTCTTAATCTCCTCTCTACCCACAATCACTTTGGTTGGTAACACTTTGGGCCGGACCGCCACCCCAACCTCCTCGTCCATCAATGCCGCGTTCATATTTTGCTCGGCATAAAGTGGCCAAGCAATTATAGGTACACCATTAACAAGGCTTTCAAGTGTCGAATTCCAACCACAGTGCGATAAAAATCCTCCAACCGACGGGTGAGCTAGTATCTCCATTTGTGGGGCCCACATAGGGATCACTTTACCCAAGTTGCGGGTTCGGGTCATGAACCCGGGTGGCAAGTATTGAGAGATCATATGATCTTGACCGTCCATTGCATGGAAAAGGGCCCCAGCTCCATCATGCTCAATTGGCGGACGTACCACCCATATAAATCTTTGTTGACTAATTTCTAAACCCAAAGCTAACTCTATGGTTTGTTGACTAGACAAGGTTCCCCCACTTCCAAATGAGACATAAAGGACTGATTCTTTAGGTTGTTTATTTAGCCACTCTGATAATTCTTCCCCTAAACACTCCGGTCTAACCGGTCGAACTAGTGGTCCGACCGGATAGACCGGTTTATTAAATATTTCCTTTAACACTTTATTATTTTTGAAGGAAAAAAGTGTGGTAGGCTCTAAGTCTTCCCAAGTATTAACCAACACCCCATCAGCTGTCCCTATATCAAGAGCAATACGAACGTACTCATCATAGTCCTTATTTTCGGGGTCGAAAACCGGGTCAAGTATATCATCATACTCTACCCGTTTACAACCCGGGATAATGAGGGGACCTTCATGCTTCACTTGTTTATCTAGGAGAGGTACACACACGGTTTGAGCTAAAAACCACGCATTTGAAGGAATATAAACATATTTGATCATGTTAAACTCATCTGCAAGCGTAAGAAATTCGGTTCCAAAAAGGTCTACAACAAGTAGGGTCGGGTTCTGCTCCATGGACCCAAGTTCAGACCGTAGGCTCGAAACATAGCCCCGCATCATGATGACAAGTCGGGTCATGATCTTATCACTTGGGCCCATATGGGCCGAGGAGTCCACATAGGGGAGCACAACGAGATCATACAAGGGTTTGAGGGTGTTGGGCTGGTTAGGAAGGAGGTTGGGCTTGTTTGGGCCAGGCTCCATGGTTACCACGAAAATGGTAACGTGGAAATTATGGTGTGCGGTGAGGCGGTTGGCGAGTTCAACCATGGGGATAAGGTGGCCTAAGCCAGGGCTAGCAAGTAGAGTAGCATGAGGTTTTGTTGGGATCACCATTGTTGATGATTTGATATGAAGAAAGAGAGAAAAAATATATGTGAAAGTTAGAAATGTAGGAGGAGGTGGTGCAAGGAAGTTTGAATCAAGAAGAGTATATAAAGACTGAATCTGTTGAAAAGTAATTAGATGAGACGTACATTTGTGAAAATGGACAGATTTGAGATGGTCAATTTGGTTTGTTAGTTGTTACCTGATTTTAGGATTTCTTTATCATTTTAGGACAAGTTAGAAAATTCAACTCAAGATTAGAAAGAATTCTCTGAAGACTAAATTTGAATTTTTTAATATTACGTGATGTTTAAGGTCTTGTATCATTTCGCCGTGTGAGACTGAGAGCTACCATTACGCATGGCCGCATGGGGAGAGTAGGGAGTAGGGTCACGTTAGAAAGCATATTTCTGTCTACTTGTGTTCTCGTCAATATTAAACCAGATTTTTTTTAATATATCAACGTTTTGACTTTTATCGCCATATATGAATTTTAACCAAATTCATTTTTATAACTATCCTATCGATGATTTATGCTTTAGTATATAATATAAATTAAGTTTTTCGTTGATAGGGATCTTATACAATGACTTATATTTTTTTGTTTGAGGAGATTATACAATGACTTTGTTGAATCTCATGTATGTTGTGTACATGTGAGTTGTTCTATATTGAAGAAAGATGAGAGAAAGTACCACAATATAAGCTAAAGGAGCTACTCCTACAATTACCAATTGGTTTTAGTATGGAACCTCCTTTGGGCTTATAAAGTGGACCAAATCTCTCCTCCTTCCTGTTCGGGTCACCCAGTCCTGTGTTGCTACTATTTTAATATTAATGTAGTTTAATTATCCTTTTCATCTAAACTAGTTATGTGAGTTTTTATTTTATATTTTATATTATGAAGCTTTTATCACTAAATAAATTTGAGACTTTGAAATAACCAAATTTCTTTTACAATGGTCCTATCAGTGGTTTATAATATATAAGACTCTTATTAATAATACAGTTATATAATGATATCAAAGTCAGTTATGATTTCTGCTTTAATATAATGTAATAAATAGAATAAGTTTATTTAGTTAGACCCATAGATATTGAGTTTTGCTAAATTACGCCCTAAAATTTCCTAGTTCGCCCTAAATACAGTATTTTTATACTATATTTGTATATTTCAAGATTGCAACAAAATGGGTAGTGTATGGAAATAAAATCATAGCAAATGCAAGATAGTATTTTCCACAAAATAAAATCACGGCAATGCAAGAAATCACAGCAAATGGTTAATCATCCCATGAAGGCGCCAAAATTACTGTATTTTCAAGAAATTTGAGGAACATTAATCACAGCAATTTGAGGAAAATACTATATAATCACAACCCATGAAGGCGCAGTGTATCCTGAATCGAATTGTAGAATCAAATGGCTGTTGATATCCCTCATCAGTATTATCCACTAGCAGCTTATCTCCAGTAATTTCAAACAAAACCAACATAATGTTCAAAACCCAGAATTTGTTGCAGAATCAATCCAACATCGCCATCGCCATCTTGATGCCATCACCATATAGCGTTTTTTTTTAAAAGAAAAAGAGGGAGGCGTCTGCGATGGACGCCCCATCATCGGGGTAGACGTCCATGGCAGGCGCTCCACCACAGGAAGAGGCGCCTGCCATGGACGCCTACCCCGGTGGTGGGGCGTCCATGGTGGATGCCTCCCTTTTTTTTGAATTTTTTTTTTTAAAAAAGGGAGGCGTCCATGGCAGGCGCCTCACCATATGGTGAAGCGCTTGCCATGGACGCCTCTACCGATGGTGGGGCGTCCATGATAGACGTCTCTTTTTTTGTTAAAAAAAAATCAATGTAAATGAAGAAAAAACAGACAGAAGGAGGTGGTGGTGGTCTGTGGGGTTACGATGGTGGTTGTTTGTCGAAGGTATGGTGGTTGTAGTGGTTTGTCGGAGGTACGATGGTGGCGGTGGTCTGTCGGAGGTATGGAGGTACGGTGGTGGTGGTACGTGGGGTACAGTGGTGGTGGTGTGGAACTTTGGAGGAGAGAAGAAAGAAATGCAAGTATATAAATACGGTATAAAAATACTGTATTTAGGGCGTTAGTAGGAAATTCTAGGGCGTCCTTTAGCAAACCAGTAGATGAGTTTTCACCATATGGTGGAGCGCCTGCCATGGACGCCTCTACCGATGGTGGGGCGTCCATGATAGACGCCTCTTTTTTTGTTAAAAAAAAATCAATGAAAATGAAGAAAAAACAGACAGAAGGAGGTGGTGGTGGTCTGTGGGGGTACGATGGTGGTTGTCTGTCGGAGGTACGGTGGTTGTAGTGGTCTGTCGGAGGTACGGTGGTGGCGGTGGTCTGTCGGAGGTATGGAGGTACGGTGGTGGTGGTATGTGGGGTACAGTGGTGGTGGTGTGGAACTTTGGAGGAGAGAAGAAAGAAATGCAAGTATATAAACACGGTATAAAAATACTGTATTTAGGGCGTTAGTAGGAAATTCTAGGGCGTCGTTTAGCAAACCAGTAGATATTTTGATATCCTTTTTGAAGATGCACAAAAGTCTTGCTAGGCCATCCAAGTGATAAACACTGTTTTGCTAAGTTACTAAAGTGACTTACTAAGCCATCCAACTGGAAGAAAAACTTGCTACACCACCGAAGTTTAAAAAAGAACTTGCCAAGTCGTCAATTTCAGTGGAGTGTGCCACTTGCTCTCTCATTATATATTCTATTTTATTTTTCTCTCTAATTAACATTTTAATAAATATTATGATGATTTAGCTTCTTTCTTTATTTTAAAGATAATTAAACTGTTTTTTTGGTTATGTACATATTTGAAAATCAATACTTTTTTGAAATCTGGATTTTAATAATCCAACTTTTAAGTCGTAGTCTTCTTAAAACAGTCTCACTTATGAGTTAATTTTTAATAATCCAACCTTTTGATGGTATATTCTCAAAATGGTCCCAGGTGACTTGTGACCTAAACTTGAGGTAATTTTTTTCCCCTTTTCCTACTCATTTCTCTCTCCTTCCCCCTTCACCTCCTTATCTCTAGTTTGACCCTCCATCCCTTCCACTCGGACCGCGCCCCAGCTACCTCTGCCAGACCATCTTCTCGGCCACCATTCCACTACCCCCCTCTCTCTTCATTCATTTTTCTATCTTCCTCAAGTCTCTCTCCTCTTTCTCTCTATCTTCTCGAATCGCGTTGTCGTCGTTGTCGTCGTTAATAGTAGCGGTGGTTATGTGTGGTAGTGGTCGTCGACTCGTCGTCGTTAACAATATGGTGTCGGAAAGCTCGGGGAGAGGAGAGGGGGTGAAAACAGAAGAAGGGAGAGGAGAGGGGGGTGACAGGATGGAAAGAAGCGAAGGAATAGGAGACGGAGGAGGGGTGAAGGGGGCATGAGGCAAAGGGGAGAGGGGTGGCAGGGTTGGCTACCTGCGAGATATGGGGGGATTATAGGGAGGCTGTTATAGGGGTTGAAATCGGGTAAGGAGCTGGGATGGAGGTGGAGTTTAGGGTTTGCAGTGGGTTGGGGTGAGAGTGGGAGTGGGGTTGAGGTTGGGTTGGTGCTACAGCAAGCTGGGGGTAGGGGTGGGGTGGGGCTGCTAGCATATTGGTGTGGGGTGGGATGGAGCTGTTGGGGCTTAGGGTGGGGTGGGGTAAGGGTCGGGGCTGGCATGGGGTGGTGATAATGGTGGCTAGGTGGTTGTGGTTCTGAAGAAAAAAAGGTAGAGCAGGGAGAAAATGGTCTAACCATGAATAGTGTGACACGTGTTACACTTGACCTGTTATGTCAATCACAATAGGTCAATGACCATTATGAGAAGATACCAACAAAAGGCTGGATTATTCAAAAATAACTTATAAGTGGTACTATTTTAAGAAAACCGCTTAAATGTTGGATTATTAAAATCCAATTTTCCTATTTTTTTCATAAAAAGTATTTCTTAATACTTATCCATTGGAATTTGGATTGAAATTATAACATAAAACATATATTAAGTGGATCCAAAGTAGTTTCATTGGTTAAAGTATTGGGAGGTGGCACTCAAAGGCCAAGACCTAGGTTCTAATCCCTTCTACATCAATTGTCCTTTTAACTCTCTCGAACAAAAAAAAAAAAATCCATATATTATATTTTGCCAAAACTGAAATTAAACCAAAGAAACTAGTCATTCTTTTCGAGTATCAAAAATCTTAGCTTCTTCCTCCCGCGCCACACCATTTTTGAAAAAAGAATTTATGAATGAAATTGGACGAATTATGAGTTGCTCACATTAACGGGCTGATGAAACACTCATCTTCTTTCAATATTAGATAGATCTATTGATGAGGCTGACTGGGGTGTAATACAATCTTGTCACGATCTGCCTTCGTAGCTCATATGGATAAAAAAATAATATTGACACGATCATGCATACATAAGTAAATTAATTAAGTTTAAATTTGCGTGGTCGGTATTCAATTAAGCTCGATGCCATTGACTAAACCTATTCAACCCAGAAAGGAGAGAGCTAACTCGATTAAAATCTGAGATACATATAATTTATTACCTAGTAGCCAAGGGGTGTTAACAAATACCCAATCGAATTTGGTAACGATTTTATAAAAAAATGTTTGTAAAATCATTTTACTTATAATTTAAGGGTTGCGTATCCAATTTGGAAATCAAGGCCGTCTTAAAATTTTTGAGGCCCATATGTAAATATAAATTTGGGCCCTAAATATAGTACGGTTTCTTCACCAAATACTCCCGACAAATCACGAAATTCACCATATACCCTCAATGTTTCAAATATTCACCATATACCCATGAGTTTTCAAACTGTGCACTATCTACCTTTTTTTGTTAACAGACGTTAAGTCGCCGTTAGCTTCATTTATAATTTTACCACTATTATCCCCTAATCCTAACTCTAACCCCTAACCCTAACTCTAACCCTTAATGCCTAATTGACCTGATCGCCAAACACCAACCCTAATTAACCTAACCCTAACCCACCAACCTCCCCCTACCCTCCCCTGCACCCTTCCCTTCCTCGCACCGCAGCTCTTAACAATAACAACCACCACCCTCACCATTATTTTTTTAAAAATAAATCCATATTCAATCATGTTTCAACGCAAAATCGAAAAATCAACTATTTGATTGTCGCGAAAATTCAACCCACATCTGAGTGATCTGAAAATCCGTCGTAAAATCAACACTCAGATCTCTCTCTTTCATTTGGAACCGCGCGATGCATTGAATATTGCTACGGGAAATTGAGGCGGAGGGGTGGGGGCTAAGATGGTGGGGGTTGCAGCGGAGGGGAGATGACGCAGTCGGAACTATGGAAATTAGCAAACACTAATCTCGAATCAAGAACACAGATTTACAAGCGATAAATCTGTAAAACTCCGGAATCCACCAGAAAGAGTATGAACTCTGTGATATTATTAAAAGTCAAAAACTGCCTCCAAACATTGACCTAATAATGTTTAAATACGTTCAACAAAACCCTAAAACAAAATTAAGGAAATAATTAAATTCGGAAATAATAAAAAAGCTGATTTCGGGCCTTAAACGGACCCGAATGGCCTAAAACACCTATACGTCACAGCCTAGCGATGTGTTTGACTCGTTGGGCCGTTCCGCTTCCGAAAAGGTATCACAATAGTCAATCGGACTCCGTCGGCCCATTTTCCGAAAAACAGTTCAGGCCTTTTGTCGCAAATCCTTTTCGAACTTTTCCGCCAATCTGCCTACGTCAGTCTCCTCTACCTCTAAAGAACTCGACCCCGAGTTCGTATCACCATAAAGAGCCTGATCTGCATGGTACTCATAAATGTCAGCCACATTGAACGTGTTGGAAATGTTCATATCATCCGGCAGAGCGACCACATATGCATTGTCATTAATTTTGCGCGTCACTTTGAATGACCCATACTTGCGTGGTTTCAGTTTATTGTAGGTACCAACAGGGAACCTCTCCTTCCGCAAAAACACCATCACCTCATCACCCACACTGAAAACCTTTACTCGCCTGTGTTTATATCAACAATAGCTTTATCTTCTGTCGCCAGTAGCATACATTTTAGCCTTCACAGCCTCCTTGACAGCAACAATCTCCTCTGCCATATTCCCAGCTGCCACACTAACTCCCAGCCCCTTAGGAAGCTTAATCAGATCAACCACATGCCTAGGGACAGAAGTGTAGACCACATAAAAGGGTGATCTCCCTATGGCTGAATGCACAGCACTGTTGTAAGCAAACTCTACCTGAGGCAA
Source organism: Beta vulgaris subsp. vulgaris (assembly GCF_026745355.1). NCBI lineage: Eukaryota > Viridiplantae > Streptophyta > Magnoliopsida > Caryophyllales > Amaranthaceae > Beta > Beta vulgaris. The sequence continues at coordinate 15,165,074 of NC_079207.1, forward strand.
AGCCAAATCCCACTGCTTTGGTTTATCTCCACAGACACTATGAATCATATTCCCCAACGTCCTGTTAGTGACTTCAGTCTGCCCATCTGTCTGTGGATGAGCTGTTGAACTCCTGTTCAGTGCCGTCGCAAACATTCTCCACAGAGTTATCCAAAAATGGCTAAGAAACTTAGTGTCCCTATCCGAAGTGATAGAGGTAGGAACACCATGAAGCCTGACCACCTCCCTAAAGAAAAGCTTAGCCACATTCGAAGCATCAGCTGCCTTCTTACATGCAATGAAATGAGACATCTTCGAAAATCGATCAACCCACAAAAACAGAATCCACTCCTCGTTGAGTACGAGGCAACCCCAACACAAAATCATGGCCAAATCTTGCCAAATATCATCAGGAACAGGCAATGGCATATAAAGACCCGTATTTTGAGACTGATCTTTGGAGACTTGACACACATAACAGCGACGAACTATAGTACCAGCATCCCTTCTCATGTGAGGCCAATAAAACCTCTCTTCTAACCCAACAATAGTCTTATCCCGCCCCAAATGTCCTCCAAGACCACCTCCATGAAGATCTCTAATCACTTTCTCGCGTAGGGACGAACAAGGAATGCACAACTGGTCACCTCTAAAAAGGTACCCCTATCGAATATGGAAATCTGCACTAGGCTGCCCATTGCTGCACTTTGCCTACAACTCCTTAAACTCCGCATCATCCTCATACAACTCCTTCAAACACTCAAAACCCACAATCTCCTGAGCTAATGTGATGAGTAAGGAAGCTCTCCTACTCAATGCATCTGCCACCTTATTCTGCACACCAGATTTATGTTGTATAATAAAAGGGAATTTCTGCAGAAAACTCACCCACCGAGCATGCATCTTATTGATAACCTTCTGGCTGTGGAGGAACTTAAGTGCTTGGTGATCAGTGAATAGAATGAACTCCCTCTGCACTAGATAGTGCTCCCACTGCCGCAATGCCCTAAACACTGCATAGAACTCCTAGTCATACGTACTCCACTTCTTCCTAGCATCACTCAACTTTTCACTGAAATAACCACACCTCTTTCTCTTGAGACAGAACTGCTCCAATACCGACCCACTGCACACCATCACATTCAACTTGAAACACCTTGTCAAAATCAGGGAGTGCTAGATACGGGGCACGACAAAGTTTGGCTTTAATCAAAGAAAAACTCTTTTCCTGCTCATCTCCTCACTGAAACTTCCCCTTCTTCAAACATTCTGTGATTGGTGCGGTTATGGTACTGAAATCCCGAATAAATCTGATGTAGAAAGTTGCTAGGCCATGAAAGCTACGAACTTTCGTAACTGATGTAGGTGTAGGCCAATCCCATATTGCGCTCACCTTCTCCTCATCCACCTGAATTCCTTCGGCACCAACAACAAAACCCAGGAAGAGTAATTTGCTGGTACAAAACGTGCACTTCTTCAGATTGATGTACAACTTATTCTCCTGCAACACCTGCAGCACCTGAGCCACATGCTCCAGGTGATCTTTCTTGTCCTTGCTGTAAATCAGAATATCATCAAAATAAACAACAACAAAAGAATCAGTAAAAGGACGAAGAACTTGGTTCATCAAACGCATGAAAGTACTCGGTGCATTAGATAAACCAAAAGGCATGACTAGCCACTCATATAACCCCTCCTTGCTCTTGAAAGCTGTCTTCCACTCATCTCCAGGTCGAATACGAATCTGATGATATCCACTGCGCAGATCTATCTTCGAAAACACCTTAGATCCTGCCAATTCATCAAGCATATCTTCCAACGAGGGATAGGGAATCGATACTTGATAGTTATCTTATTGATGGCCCTGCTGTCAACACACATCCGCCACTAATTTCCCTTCTTAGGGACTAAAAGAACAGGAACTGCACATGGACTCATACTCTCCCGAATGAACCCCTTTTGCAACAAATCCTCAATCTGCTCTCTCAAGATCTCATTCTCCTTGGGACTCATACGATAGTGGGGAAGGTTCGATAGGCTACAACCAGGAATCAGATCAATGTGGTGTTGTATGTCACGCATGGGGGTAGCTCTTTTGGTAACTCATCAGCAATCAACTCCTTAAAGCCCTCTAATATCTCCGAAACTTCAGCAGGAATAAGGTTCTCTTCTTTTACATCCCCTAAGAACCCTTTAACTACTATCGGACAGAAAAGTTCAGTTTCTTTCACAGCATCATCAAGTTCCTTATCATTATAAGTCATTACTAAGAAACTGGTTTTCTTTCCCACAGCCTTATCATCAAAATTCAAAACAGGAGCCATTGCAATTTTATGGGATCCCCAAGTAAACATCAGCACATTATCCCTTCCCCGATAAATAATATCATTATCAAACTGCCAAGGCCTACCAAGTAAAATATGACATACATCCATATCAAGAACATCACACATTACCTCGTCTTTGTAGTGTTTCCCTATGGAAATGGGAACTCTGCTAGAGATGGCAATATCCAGTGGATCACCCGACCACCCGCTCCACCCGGTTTATTAAGTGGGTGAAAAACCCGGTTTAAATGGATGATAGCCGGGTGACGGATAATCGGGTGATGGATGCGGGTCGGGTTCGGGTGATATTTTTTCATCCATCACCCGATCCATCATCCGTTTACCACCCGACCGTCACTCGTTTAAAGTAAAAAGTATATAATTTTTAAATTTTGGCTTTTAAAAATATTTTTATGTTAATAATGCGGATTAGAGTTAATTTGGAGACGATTTTACATAGTAAGTAGAATTAAATAAATGGATTAGTGGTTCTTGTTAGTAATTTTTCTTTCTTCTCCTAATATTTGATTTCACCCGTTAATCACCCGATCCATCCGTTAACCCGGTTACAAATGGATGGATGGATTCGGGTGGAGATGGATGCGGGTGATGGATGGATCGGGTGAAGTGGGTGGATGCGGGTGATGGATGCGGGTGACGCTCCACCCGCCCCGAACCCGATCCATTTACATCTCTAAACTCTGCAAGTCATTGTCACTCGAACCTTAGACCCCTTGCTGACCCAACCCAAGGCGTATGGTTTCTCATGTGGTGTTGTGGACAGCTTCAAATACTCCACTAGCTTATGGGACACCAAATTCTCCGTACTACCATTGTCCACAATCAGGTTACAGACTTTGTTCTGAATAGAACAATGAGTTTTAAACAGGTTCTTACGCTGCCCCTCCTCTTTAGAAGCTAACAGGACCCTCTGCAACACAAAGTTAACTCGATCCTCAGACTCTTCCTCAGCAAACTCCGCATCTGCATACTCATCATTTTCTTCTTCAAACTCCCCTCCATCTGCTTCTCCTTCTAAAACTGCAGTGACTCTCCTAGTTGGGTAGACATTAGACCTATGACCCTTGCCGTTACAACGATAGCAAGTGTCCCCACTAGGCCTGGCATACGGGTTGTTCTGCTTAGGTACAGGGGCCTTTCCTTGTGTTGCACTACTCGAACCGACCTTTGGTGCAGACCCAGACTCCTTGTTTACTGCACTTTTCTCCTTTTCACTGTTAAATTCAAAGTTACTCTGGGTGAGTATCTTTTGAAAGAAGAGAAATTTCCAGGGGATTTCACAATTTGCTCCGCCTTTAACGCCAGATTGGATGCCTCTGCCACAGTCCACACAGTTTTCAAACCAATCTTCTCTTGTAGAGAATTCTTCAGTCCACTAATATACCGAGCCACCTTCTGATTTTCGGATTCCCCTAAGTCATTGCGCTCAGAAAATCGCAGGAACTCTGCTGTATACTCTGTCACACTCCTCTTCCCCTGAACGCATTCTATATACATCTTATACAGAATCTGCTCATAATCCTACGGTAAAAACCGCTCCAACATCAATTGCTTCATGCGTCGTCAGGTCTTAACTGGCCCTTTCCTTTGTCTTTGCCTCTGTGCAACCAACTTATCCCACCAAACAACAGCAGTACTCTTCAACCTAACCGCCACCATCTTAACATGTTTATTTTGGGGAACCTCCATAACCTCGAAAAATCTATCGACATCAATCTGCCAATCCAGAAATTCCTCCACTCCCATATTTTCATAAAACAACGGAATATCTGCTTTTACTCTATAATCATGCTTAAAAGAATTATTACCTTCCTCGCTACGTTCTTCTTCATAAACTTCTTCTTCCTCAGAACTCGAACTATCTACCACGACAGGTCGTTTGCCCCTCTTCCCTGGAGTTCGATTTCGTTCTCCCCTCTTGTCTCCTCCTCTATTGTTATTGTTCTGCATGTTATTCATCTGCGTAGTCAACGCAGTCATCTGCTCGGTCAATGCAGTAAGGGCCGTGGTAAAAGCCGCGGTAACCCCTTCAAGATCTACCCTAGTCACCGGTTCTCCCATGGTCTTCAAGCTATGAAAAGAGACAGGAGAAGGCCTGCTCTGATACCACTTGACGAAGTCGGAACTATGGAAATTAGCAAACACTAATCTCGAATCAAGAACACAGATTTACAAGCGATAAATTTGTAAAAACTCCGAAATCCACCAGAAAGAGTATGAACTCTGTGATATTATTAAAGTCAAAAACTGCCTCCAAACATTGACCTAATAATGTTTAAATACATTCAACAAAACCCTAAAACAAAATTAAGGAAATAATTAAATTCGGAAATAATTAAAAAGCTGATTTTGGGCCTTAAACGGACCCGGATGGCCTAAAACGCCTATACGTCACGGGGTAGTGCTTCGGAAAAGGTATCACAATAGTCAATCGGACTATGTCGGCCCATTTTCCGCAAAACAGTTCAGGTCTTACTTTTGTCGCAAATCCTTTTCGAACTTTTCCGCCAATCTGCCTACGTCAGGAGAAGTGGCTGGGTTAGCAGGGGGAGGGGGTTGGGAGCTGCGGTGGTGGAGGGAAGGGGGAGAGAGGCTGAGGTGGAGAGATAGAACATAAGACGAACTTATTTGCTCCACCAAAGTGAATTTTTTTTTATTATACAAAGAGATAACACTAACGAATATCTTCTTAATTTTTTTTGGCTTTAGTAAAAGCAAATTAAAACGAATTTAGACATGATATAACAACTATCTTCAAGGGGATAATGACATGACCTTATTATGTAGAATGTAGTAACACAAATATAATGTTCAGCTCACAATCTTTTTAACTACCTCGGACAATGCGTTATAAGAAGATCCACCCTCGCTCAAGGCCTTATTTGCACTTGCTTTCAACTCATTGACCCTTGTTCTTATGCCTATTCCTTCCTTATCCACCATCACCCTTCTCACCATTTTTGCTATCTCACCCCTTTCCACTAGCTCCATGCTAGGTTTCACATGAGATCGAACTGCAATCCCAAGATTATTAACAAGCATAGTTGCATTCATTTTTTGCTCTGCATAAAGAGGCCAAGCGATAATAGGCACCCCATTTACAATACTTTCCAAAGTAGAATTCCACCCACAATGACAAACGAATGCTCCGATTGATCGATGGGGCAGGATCTCGTCTTGAGGAGCCCACATTGGCACAATAAAACCTACCTCGTGTGTTCGATCGACGAATCCGTCCGGCAGATACTTAGAGAGCCCTCCCTCACCATGCATGGACTTAAACAAGGAACCTGCATTGTCATTTTCTATAGGAGGTCGGATCACCCAAATAAATCGTTGCTTACTCAACTCCAAACCCATGGCTAATTCAATAGTCTGTTGAGCTGATATGGTCCCACCACTCCCAAATGAAACATAAACAACAGACTCATTTGGTTGCCGGTCCAGCCATTTGATTAACTCGGGTTTTAAACCTTTTGGTTCACCCGTTCTAACCACAGGTCCAATGGGATAAACCGGTGCTTTAGCAATTTCTTTCATGAACCTTAAATCCTTAAATGCAAGAAGCGTCTTGGCCTCAAGATCATCCCATGTGTTCACCAAAATGCCATCAACCGCGGCGATGTCGTAGCCCATACGGACGAAGTCTTTGTAAGGCCGTTCATCGGGGATAAAGGTTAGTTCAAGTAGATCCTCACCCGGGATCGGTTCACAACCAGGGATATAAAACGGTTCATCCCGGTTCACCACTTTATCGACGTGCGGAAGATATAAATTGTAGGACAAAAACATTGCATTAGAAGCAATGAACACGTACTTGAACATGTTAAACTCTTGGGCGATCGTCTTGATTGCCTCTGTACTAAATTGGTCGACAATCAGAGCAATGGGTTTGTTCTTCATGCCGTTGATTGCGGAGCGTAAGGCAGGGAGAGCATCCCTCATCATATCCAACAGCGTAGGGATGAAGGATTGTTTGGATGGGAAATTTTGTGTTTCGGTAGGGAGGATCACGGTGTTGATGACCCCGCGCCACGACGAAATGGCAGAGCCGTATATCTCATCCTCTGCACGGTGGACGGAAGGGGTGACGGCAAAGATGGTTATGGTCAGTTCATGATGCGCAGCTAGGCGCTTGGCTAGCTCTACTACGGGGATCAAATGGCCTGAGCCCGGGCTAGCAAGGAGCGCAACGTGGGTTTTTGATGAGATTACCATGGTTATTAAAGGAGGAACAGGCAAAGGTATGATGGAGATAATCAGAAAATTTTATGGTGTGTGGTCATATTTATACTTAGCTTATAGATTGATATGGCCGTTGCTATGTTGGTATGCATTTCAATGAATATCAAACCTTCAATTACAAATACAAAGAATATACTGCCTTCGTGGCTCATATGGATCAAAAACAAATACAAAAAATATTTTAGTTTAGTGGTTAAGATTAGGTGATGTGAACAACAAGTTCGATTTTTTTTTTTTTTTTTTTGTAGGCTTATATAGATAAAAAAAAAATCCTCAATTACAAATAGAAAAAAAAAGTTAAGACAATTACGGGTTTAGACAATAAAAATATATTGTCCTATTCTGACTGTCCTAGACTCCTAGACATATATGGTAAAAAATCGATAGATGTACCCCGTTCATTCTAGTGCTAAGAGTTTTTATTTATTGTGATTTGTGACCTTAAGGTTATATGACTAAATTTTACACTTTTTTTTTTCTTTTGAAGGTGAGGACTGAGGAGTTCACTCATGGTACACCCGGGTGTACCATGAGCATGGTACATCCGGGGGTATTTTTGTAATAAATTAGAATTTCAGATGCTCATTTGACACCAAATTTGCTCATATGGGCAATTTGTTCATTTACTCATCTGCTCATTTTGCTCATTTTGTAATAAAAGTATTTGCTCATTTTCTTAAATGAGTAGAAATGTTTGCTCATTTGCTCATTGTTCATTTTACTCATTTGCTCATTCGCGCATTTTGCTCATTTGGAGAAAATAGTCTTGGGTGTACCATGAGCATGGTACACCCGGGTGTACCATGAGCATGGTACACCCGGGTGTACCATGAGCATGGTACACCCGGGTGTACTATAAATATTCTCGAGGACTGAGCACTGAGGAGGTGTTGGTTGGAGTTTGGACAAGGTTTTTCTTATTACCAGTAAAAAAATTTAGATATTAGTATTTGTTAATTGTTATTCATTTAAAAAATTTTCTAAAATCTTCAATGAATCCAAATACTAATGGCATTCACACGTAGTTAGGTAAAATATCAGCATAAATCTGATCGGATTTATTTCCACAAGTAATCAATATGACCGTTGTAAAATTATGGGTTATTTAGGGTTGACATAAGAATCAAGTCGGATTGAGTTAAATTTGTGTTCGAGCCGATAATAAATGGGTCAAGAATTACTCAGCACAAATATAACCCATTTAATTAATAGGTTGAAAAACTCAACCTCAATCTGAGCTATTTAATAAACGGGCTATTTGTATAACTCGTTTAACCTACTTAATCATAGTTACTATTATGTTGAAAAATAATTACTCTCTTAAATAGCTAAATGAGCAAGTTAAATATTGAAAATACGTACGTTTAAACTTTCCTAGAATAATGATGAGCTAAGAACAATTATAACCTACTTTAACGATATTTTACTTTTTTTTAACCAAAATTTTAGATTTATTAAAATATGTTTCAAATATTTATAATTGTAAAAGAGGGTAGAGACCAAGTCCCTTTACACTTCACTTATACTTGTTCTATTTTTTAATAGTTGCAATGTTTTGCCTCTTAGCCTCTTACCCTTATCAATATATAACTTTGAACCTTAATATCTCTAATTATTCATTTTTGAAAATTATAAATTGAAATCTTGTAATTATATATTGAGATGAATCTAATAACATATTACATGTTAAAGTTTGTATCATATATAAATCACGAGTTTGCACTCAAAGTAATTATAGTAATAATGCAAAAGTCATAACATTATAATTATTAGGATCCCGCTAACGGACGCCCTGGGAGCTAAATAAGAAATGTATTGTTCTACTTAATCATTCATATTTATACAAAATAATAGAATAATACTTCCTCCGTTTCTAAATAAGTGCAACATTTGCATAGTGTTTACTATTCACAGTTTGAACTTTAATTAGCTTTGGTGATTTACATTTTAGGAAAAACATAGTCATGTGGGATCTTGTTAGATTCGTCTGAATGTGAATTTTTTTGATATCAACTTTTTATAATTTTTACTTATTGATAATTGAAGATATTAATGGTTAAAATAATGCATTGGCAAACGTGAAAACAAGAAATGTTGCACTTATTTAGAAACAGATGAAGTATATAATTTCAATGCAAAGCATTTAATGTTTTTCAAAAGGAAAGGGAAAAACATTTAATTCCAATGCAAAGCATTTAAATGCATTGCATTGGAATTATAAATTATTATATTACTTTATATAAATATGAGTAATTAAATAGAACTATATATTTCTTATCTAGCATCCCGAGACGTCCGTTAGCTTTTGTCTAATTATTAACACAGAGGAATTATAATAGGAATGATAAATTGGTCATTTGACGTGGCTGTTTTAAAATATTCTTTCCCAAATTTTTATAGAATCCATGTTTATCTTAAGCCAATTTCATCTTCCCGCTTCACGAAAAAAATCAGTTTCATTTAAAATTTTATTAGTCTTGCGCCAAAATTATATCAGCCAAACAGAATTCATCTTCATGCTTAACAAAATTCTCAATTTCTTTCCACAAATTATTAGGCTAGACCGCCTAATTATAATGTTAATATTAGGAGCCTAGCCCAAGCCCACATAGGTTTCCAACCCAAACCCACTTTAGCGCCCAAGCTAAACCAAAAAAAAAAGAAAAAAGAGAAAACATTAATCTATATAACTAGAAAACGAAGACCAAATACAGCTTCAATGAATTCTCAACATTCTCTCTCTACATAAAATGAAAAACGGTGTATTAAATCTAGAATTCTCAACCCAAAATTTCATATTATTTGCATAGAATTTCTTCTCAAATCATCGCTGCATATTATTTGCATATAATTTCTTCTCAAATCATCGCTGCATATTATTTTGAATTCTCTTCTCATATCAAGTTTTAGAATTTCGCGCTACAATTTCCAACTCAATCAAGGTATTTCCAGCTCAATTCTCTCTCTAGAAAATCAACAATCCTTTGAATTATGTGTTAGAATTTCGAATCATAAGTGAGATTTTCTTGGATTTTGAGATATTCGTATTACGTTTATATTTCATAATTTCGATTTTTAGTTACAATTTTGTATATTTCGTAGATTTCACTTAGAATTATGTATGTGCATGTATTTTTGTTAAACAATCAGAACTTATGTTTGTAGGATGGATTATTCAATGTATGAAGGTTTGAAGAATTTTTATCGGAGGATGCATCACATAATGAAATATAATCAGTTGATTCAATCATGAATAATCAACTTACAACTAGTTGATTCAATTTTTATGTAAGCAAATCACCGCTGCATATTATTTCGAATTCTCAGATCTTCTCATATCAAGTTTTGGAATTTTACGCTGCAATTTCCATCTCAATCAAGATATTTCTAGCTCAATTCTCTATCTAGAAAAAAAAAACAGTACTTTGAAGTATGTGTTAATATTTCAAATTATAAGTGATATTTTCATAGATTTTGAGAAATTCGTATTTATGTTCATAATTCATAATTTTGATTTTTAGTTACAATTTTGTATATTTTGTAGATTTCACTTAGAATTATGTGTAGCTATTTTGGTTGAATCATAAGAATTCATGTGTTGTAGGATGGATTATTCAACGTATGAAGGTTTTGAAGATTTTCTATTGAAGATTGTACAATCAGTTATTTCAATTTTGGATAATCAACTGCAACTAGTTGATTCCGATGTTGAAGAAGGGCTATATGCGTGATCTTGGTGTTGTGGAGGCTTTGTTTTCTAAGCTTGATGTTGCTGATTTAGAATCTGATTCTGTACATCCCACTACAGTAAGTTCGTTGTTTTTGATCCTCTTCAGTGCAAAACCAAGGGAAGAAGTGTGAGGCCAAAGTCAAGGATTGAGAAAAGAAAAAGTCAAGGCGATAAATCTGCTGTTGTTTCTAATGCAGCAAAGGAGTTTGTTGCTTGCCCTCCTCGTGCTATATTGTTGTAGTTTCTTGAATGATTATAGTTGTCACATGATGATTTATGTTGGTGACACAATGGTTGTTGTTGGCCACTTATTATTTTCTTAACATTTAGGAACCCACACATGTAATTGGAGTGACATTTTGTTCGTGATTATGGTAATAAATACATTTGGTTCTTTCCTTTTCACATTTGAAGTTTCTCTGTTATTATTATATATTTTGTCATTTAATTTCTTAAATATTTAGTAAATAGATTAAAGTAGGCACCAATTAGCTTAAATTAGGTACCAAGTGAATTTAAATAGTCACTTATTGAAATATATTAGATGTCCATCTTTGTGTTTTTTAAGTTAAAGTAATCAGCAAATGAATAAGTGACTAATTTGAATAAGCATCAAATGGATTAAAGTAGTCTCTAATCTGATGAAATCTAAAGGCAGCATGAAATAGTGACTAATTGGCTTCTCATGGTCTCTAATTGACATATAACAGTCACTTAAGAACATAAAACTTACTGATCAACATAACTTGTAATTAGAACCTAAAGTTGAGTACCACTTAGCATAATTTTGCAAAATAACAAACCAATGGTAATTGTTTTCTTTGTACTTCTACTAATTACACAAAGTTCTACTTTTGTTCAAAACTAATTAATCATCATTGTTAGTAACCAAAACAGTTTTTGTTCAAACTACTTTCTTGGAAAGAATCTAGTTGTTGGTCTCGATTCCTTCACAGGAGAGTTTTGCTTTGTGGGAGATGGTTTTTGCAGCTTTTGCAGAACTACAGTGATTGTGTTGGGTATGTCTTGGTATCTTTTCGATCTCCTGCAAAATGCTGAATTAGCTTCATCTACTTGCTTGGTGGGAATTTGAGGTTGTTGTTTTTGTGGCTGTGGAATCAGATTATACAGCAAATTCATTTACTTTGAAAACCAAATGATTCAAATGCTTACACAACCTCACTGTCATGCTCTTTTACGCACTTTGAACATATGTTCATGCCACTTGTGGCCAAGGTATTCTACTCAATGCTACTGGTCCTATATAACTTCAGGCCTATTGGCTCATGTCCTGATTCTAGGCGCTCAGTTTCAGGCCATTTAATGATGCTTGGCAACTCTCCCATAAGTTGGAAATCAAAGAAGCAACAAACAGTGTCCAAATCATCTTCAGAAGTTGAGTACAGGGCCATGGATGCTGCTTCTTCAGAAGTTACTTGGCTTGTTAGTCTTCTTACTGAACTTGGTATTACTCAACTTCAACCAATTTAGTTACATTGTGACAATCAATCAGCCATTTACATAGCTAAAAACCCAGTTTTTCACGACCGTATAAAACATATTGCTATTGATTGCCACTTCACCAGAGATAAGATATTAGAAGGTCTCATTCAACTTACTTACTTACCTACCAAATCTCTGCTTGAAGACATCTTCACTAAAATCTTACCCTCCTCTTAGCACAACCTTATCTTATCCAAGCTTGGCTTGGTTACACCCCCAAGCTTGAGGGGGGATGTTGGAGCTATCCCTAATGCTACTACACAATGAAGTGCATCACACTGGATAACTTCTACTGAGTCACACTTGATTATTTATCCTCTAACTAATGTCGTTAGTTAATTTGTGATACTTGTCAGCTGTGCAAGGCCAAGTTAATGTAATCATATTTATTTCTTTTTCCCTAGATTCATTGTAATAGTTACTATAAATAGAGAGATTCTAAGCTGCTGTAATAATCATTTAGAAATAAACCTTACCCTTAAACCCTCTACTTTTCTCTCTATTCTTTTCTCTCAAAATATGAACAAAGTTCAGTAGTTTCATCTTACATGATGATGGATTAATCTACTTTATAACACTTTGAGGATGTAGATGTGTAAGAGTGTGTTTGTCTGACAAAATATTAAGGGGGTTTTCCCACTTTCCTTTGCTTGGTTTGTAAAAGGTGATAAACAGTTTTCAAACCGGTGGAAATTGAAAAATAATTTTTTATAGTAATGGAAAACATTTTTCTGCTCAAAAAAAGGAAAACATATTTTCCTTCTCAAATAAGAAAAATATATTTTCCTTTCTATTCTTCACCTACCTCCCATCCACCCCCCATTCCATTGGAAAATATCTAAGGAGAATCATTTTTCATTGGAGATGTTTTTCGTCCAATCAAAAGAAGCCTACATGTAATAACTAATAAGTTCGATCAAACAAGTGCAATGTGTCTGTCCCAACAAGGCAAATGTGATATGGAATATTAACGAACGGTAGGGTATCTAGTCCTTGAAGTCTTGAAGGAGTACAAATTGTTCTAAAATAACGTTAACTATTCTCAGGATTAAAGGTATGTTCTCTCCACCTTATCTTTTTTAGTTTTTACTTTTCTTAACCATTATGAACTTTTTGTATTCTTTTTAAACTTTTCTTATTTAATCTAAACTTTTCTTATTATTTCTAGACTTTTCTTGATTTTTCTTATGTTTTATGAAAATAAGGAAAAATATGATCAATAGAAAAAACCCTAAGAGAATTGGATTGTGATGTAGTAAAAATACTACGAGACATTAGTCCTCGCCATATCAAGCTATACATCTACCAAGGACCCTTGGGTACAATGGTATGGTTTCTTATCTCTCACATGTAAGACTAAGGTTCAAATCTTTGTGGAACCAACAATTTCAATATTGTTTGGAGGGGGGGAGGGGGGGTTTGAGGCTTGTTGGGCCTCTAGGTGAGTGACCCTGTGCAACGACAGCACCTAGGAAATTCTTCTTATCATGGGGTTCCCGAAAGAGGGGCCAAAGATATATATCAAGCTACACATCTATAAATACAAGTAGGGATGACGATTTACTCCGAATCCAATTCAGACTTGATCTAACCAAAAAATTCCAATCTGAATTCGAGAATGTGAAAATCTCATTCGAGTCCTCTGAGAAATGAAAAATCTGACAAATCGACCAGAATCTGACTACTAATGCCACCTTATCAGCTTATAAACTCGATCTACATTAGAATAAAACAATTATATTAATATATTATTATAAAACAAGTAATATATTGTACAGTTATATTATCAAACACTCACTTTTGTGATCTTAAGTAATAAAATAGTCCATGTCATTTACGAGGCAGATTAGACGGACATAAGTCTTAAGTTTATTTCGAGTCCGGACGACCCGAATAACATCTGAATAAAGCTGGGTCAAATACGAAGTTTTTAAAATTCAGCCTGATTGGATCCGTTGCCATTCCCAATCACAAATCACGGAGACAAAAAGGAGGGGCACTAATGTTCAAAATCATAATTCGGTTTCAGAATGCACTTTAAACATCAACCTAGCGAGACTTGATGTTTTCCCTGAAACTAACGACAAAATATCCGCGTATCCAAATGATTACATGTAACAGCACACAATGGGGGCTACAGCAAGTCAGCAACCCCTGAATACAATGTGTACCATGATTGTTTGATTTATTAGTTCATCAAACACTTTAGTACAGTATTTAGAAGTTTATACGGGTTATTATGTGTAATTTTCTTCTTTGTAAATCAACTTAATCTTGTGATATTAACTAATAAAATGTGTTTAATTGCAAATGAGATCGTAAGAGATCAAGAATTCATGGTTAAGTGAGCAAAACCAAGTGTTCTAAGATCTGGAGAAAACGCTCTTCCAAATCAAACCCTCACGATAAAAAAGACACTCAGATATCGAACCTCTCCCCCACTCCTCGGTGTGGTTGAATATGAAGGAAGCTTAAACAAGGACCCATCATTGAATGCAAGCTTTTTTGAGCTGATAGTCCATTCTCCAAATCTTGATCCATCAAAACTCCTTGATGGATATAGATAATGATGATCAAGCGAAAGAATTTGCGTATTTGTACCCATCGCCCATCGCACTTGGAGATTGGATTAAATATCAGAAGAAATTGAAGTTGATTAAAGAACTCAAAAAGAAACATAATCAACTAAGAAATTTCAATGGTTAGAATTGAAAATGCAATAATATAAAGAGATCAGGAAAAATCAAATCAATTGCAAACTCTGAGCTTGTTTGGTTAATCTTCAAATGCATGGAAAATTATAATTCCTAGGAAGTAAATATATGTTGTTGTTTGGTTGGCAAAAACATTATTTCGTACAAAAGGGAGGAAATAACTTATCTAGGCCTCCCTAGGTAAGTGAAAATTTTCATAGGAAATATAATTTCTCATGCTCAACCAAACAAAAAAATGTACTTCCTAGTAAATAAAATTTCATGGGCAATGCAAATCATGGAAAGTTATACTTCCCAACTTCAACCAAACGAGCTTTATCTGACAAGTAAAAATATATTTGAAGAAATTGTTGATGATTCCAAGATATTCATATGAATCATTGATAAAAATTGACGAACTGACACCAAATTGATCCTACAAGTTATAAAAATTTGAAGAAGTCCTCCAAATATCCTATAACTGCTGTAAGAATATCATACAAAGTATGCACTACATGCTTGGAGTGTGCTTAAGATGCTGCCATCGAAGTTCTCATACAGTGCAAATAAACATCACTGAAATTCAAAGCTCACAAACACTGCAATAAACATGATTTGACATGAACATGACACCATAACTTAGTTCCATACAAACTACGCAATGAATCTTTGGATGGTGCTTAAGATGCTGCCATCACAGCACTCAAACACTGCAATTAGAGCAGCATAAATCAAGAACAAAAACAGTTAAATCGATAAGCCAACATCAGTTCATCACCGAAATTGGCTGCTGCTATTACAAATAAAAAAAACAAACTTTTTTTTTGGCTGATTAGAATTACTACGCTAGTCACTATAGGTGCCTGAGTTACCCTCGGACTTTTAACATATACCAAAAGTTCTACAATGCTAAGCCTCTAAAACCAGCCTAGTTTAACAGTCACGACTTACAAATAAAACCTTATATTAACAACCATTTATGCTCAAGAAAAAAAAAAAGAAACAGAGGAAGCAACATCAACAATTGACACGCTCTGCCTCTCAGTTTGCTTAAGGTAAAGGCACCTTTCATGTCATATATATGCTTTCCCAGACTACCCAAAGTCTGCCCTATCATGATTAACATTATCAGGCCTCAGAAATGGCTCCATTTGATAGGAAACCTGTACAATTGATTTTACTACATACAACAATTTCAGCAAGTACCTACTTTTCAATTCAATTGGGAGAGGCAAATACGAGAACTGCAAGGGAGTACCTTCAGCATCTAGCCTTGGCACTTCCAAGTGTAAGCTCCAAATCATCCACACCCACTTCATGTATTCTCTCACCTTCCCAAGCCATAACAGCAGCACCGTTTCCAAACTCAAATTCGGGACCATGTCCTCTCTCCATAGCACCTCCCCAACCTAGAGCAACAGACCCATTAAGTGCGCCCTGCATAGAACTCCTCTGGGCAACAGCTTGTTTTACAAGATTGAATGTAGGAGAAGATGGAGAACCTAAGGTGGCCCCTGTCTGGAAGCTCACCCACCTACCAGAATCAACAGTAGAAGCATCGGATTCATCACATTCCGGTATAGTAGGGGTAATGTTGTTCCGGCGTGTAGGGCTTGATGGGGCAGAAACAGCAAAAGCTGTGTGGTGAGCAGATTGTTGAGAGCCAGAACCATTTGAATTCGACAAGGATTCCCAGTCCGCTTTACGCTTGGAGCTCCTAGATGTCGGGGAAGAGAGCGGAGGAGTTACAGGGGCACTACTTGATATACGAATAGGCGGCAGATTCGTAGGAATAGAAGCCAAATTGCGAAGGAAAGGGAGCAAGTAATTCGAGGGGTTTGAGTCATAACGCGAAGGACTTGGGAAGGAAGATGATGTTGGGCTGGCATGGTATGAAGGTATAGGGCTGGGGTATGCTGATGATTGTGGACTCTGCTGAAGAGACGAACACGCGCTAATGTTGGCTGATGTGCCCGCCATATCCATTGGAGGTGGGTTGCATCCCTGAAATGCAACTACATTAGCACAGAGTACATTTACAAAACTATCTGAATCTCCATTAAATTCACAGAACGGCCAACCACATCAGAAATTCAGAATCACAATACTTTGCTACAGATCAGTTCACAGAATAGCATAAACAAGTCAATGAGTAAAAACAAAGATATTAATGTGCAAAACTAAGAAAATCAGCCTTGGTTTAAAATTGATTGAAATCAACACATTAGTTTTATGATATTATTTGCAAGAGTCAAGGACGGAAAAAATTGTGAATCTAACCAAGCAGAAATGCAGAATAGAATAGATATAGAAATTAGAAATCAGAAATCAAGACTTTTGTAAACAGATAATATTGAAGAAATAAACTTCAAGTGAATCCAATTGAAACCCAGAAATGAATTTGGGATCTTAAGATAGCATTCCCTCTAAAATTGCATAGAAAGATGAAATCCACCTAAAATCAAACAATTGAAATCAGATCTATAAACAGAAAAGTAGCAATCAGATCAAAAAGAAAGAAAAGAAAAACCTTGCGATAAGTAGTGCCATCTTCTTCAACAATCCAACCAGCTTCTCTACAAAGAGCTTTCAAAACCTCGTTATTATCGCAGTGTTTAGGAAGCTTATAACTACCCTGAGCTCGAAGACCAGTGAAGATCTTAGCAGCAATAGCTCGTCTTCTTCTCTCCCTTTTCTTGTTGTTTTCTCTCTCTTTCCAAGTAGGTAATCTTCCTGTTGCTCCGCCCATTATTTTCTCTCTCCTCGCCTCAGACACACACAAACAAAGAATGCTTATTATTCACTTTCTCTCTCTTTCCAAGTCTCTATTGTTTGGGGGGTACTGCTGAAAAAGCGTGTGGGTTGTCTAAGTGATGCTGCCTAGTGCCTGCCTTGGTGCGTGCGTTGCGTGGGTTTCTTTTCTCTCTCCTCTTTTCTTTAGTGTTGAGTGTTTGAGTATTGAGTCTTCTCTATTTTAGTTGGCAGAGGGAGAGGCAGTTAGACAATCGTGACAGGCTGCTCACGAGGAGAATGCCTCTCCACAATACTCCTCGCCCCACTTTTTGACCTTTTTCTTTTCTTTATTGAGGGGATATTTTTGTAAGTAAATGAGGAAATAGATATAATAAGGGGATTTGTTGGAATGAGGACCTTTTACAAAACAAAATGGAGTATTGTATTACTACTACTAGGATTCTTATTACAGTACTTACAACTTGTAGCTCGTGGGTTTATTATCCAAGATTCCCTTACCCCTCTTTTTTCAACGTCTAGATGGTGTACACGCTAGTACATAGAATATAGTGTGCAC
Source organism: Beta vulgaris subsp. vulgaris (assembly GCF_026745355.1). Lineage (NCBI taxonomy): Eukaryota > Viridiplantae > Streptophyta > Magnoliopsida > Caryophyllales > Amaranthaceae > Beta > Beta vulgaris. The sequence continues at coordinate 15,182,882 of NC_079207.1, forward strand.
ATGTACATTGATAATAAGCCAAATATACATGGATTACAAGCCGATACATAGGTACATGGATACCAAGCCAAATGAACATATGTACATCTTTGTTGTTACATGTTCATTGGTATTCTTCTTTGTGTTCATAATCTAGTCATTCATGTTAATCGTGCGTATGGTTCTCATCATACAATGTGTTTGAAGGTTGTATTTTACAATGAACAAGGAGAAAAATCTAGAAATGAATCTCCTTAAACAAGTATGTGAATGAATCTAACTTCATTTCATACGTGACATCTTCCTATATATACTAGGGAAGATTTACAAAAGAAAAAATTGAGATCACGCAACCATTTACATAAGAAGGCACGCAACATTTAACAAAACAAGTGCCTCGTCAGGCAAACTAACGAACTTGGAGCTTGCACTCCCCTGTGGAGCGAGTGCTCCAAAGAGGAGCAAACGCTCCTCCATGGAGCAAGCGCTCCATAGAGAAATTGGTTCAAATTCCAATTACTTGACAGCTCTAAGCATGCGATCTACTGAGAGCGAGCCCTCTATTAATTTTTCTTTTTGTTATATTTCTTCTTTCTCACTATGTTTCATCACAACACAACATTGAAACATAATCATCATATATCATCAACGAACACATTTTACTATAAGTGTTTCAACACTAATTTAGGCTCCTTTTCTTTCCCCCAATTTATGGGTTGGATTGTTATATGTTTATAATGTATAGTTTGTAAAATAGGAGTAATGCAATATTTTTATGTGTAAAATTGAATGATTGTTTGTCAATTTTTTTTGGTGGTTGTTAGTTAATGTTGTGTGTGTGTGTGTGTGTTTGACTTGGCTGATATGACCAATTTTCTTTTTCTTATCAATTGTTTATATCGGTTGTTTATTGATTGATAAAAATTGTTGGTGACGAATAATTCATGTAAAGTAAAATTAAAGGGAAAATCGTGAAATGCTACCTTTTTTCACAGGAGTGGAATAGTGCCTTTAATAGCATTAATTTTGTGAACTAGTACCTTTTATGTTTTATTTTGTCAACTATTCCGTCTGTCCTATAATATAGTCTAAGTTTCTCTCTCGTGAGGTCAAGCTTTAAAATCTATGACCAAATACGCTCATTAATATAAAGAAAAAAAATACTCATGTAGGACCTTGTTATATTCGTATTAATATGTACTTCCATAATATCAACTTTTATATTTTTTTATCAATATGGAATTGAAGATATCAAAGGTCAAAGGTATATCTTAGAAACCGTGCAAAAAGGAAACAAGCACTATATTATGGGACGGAGGAAGTAGTACCTTTAAGTACTTCAAATGTTTTAAATTTAGTACCTTTTGGTCAAAATTCCGACACTAACTTTATTTCTTTCTCCAATTTTTTGTGTTTTTGTGTCTTCCAAATTTGTGGGACTTCACTCTCCTCTTTTATCTCCCTTCCCCCACTTTCCCTCTATCCTCTTTATCTCTATCATCCTAAGCATTTGTCTCTACTATGCTGAGTAATCCTCCTTGTGGAAAGGTACTCATTTTAGATTTTTTGGACCACAAAGCAGCGAATCTATCTAGAAAAATAAATTAACAAAACATACCTCTGAACTCGGAGAAGTCAACTTGAAACCCAATTCCCTATAGTTGAATTGTCTTTGACCAGAGAGAATTTCGAGAAAGATGGAACAAGTTTCTTGTTGATGGGGAAGGAAGGTATATAAATGGGGGGATTAGTAGGGGCGAGTTGGAGAGAGGATGTACAGGAAAGAACCTGCAATACACGTGCAAGAATTGAAGGGGGAAACAAGGTTAATGATGTCAGGATTTTGACCAATTTGGACATAAATTTGGGAAAATGTACTGATTTTTTTTGGAAGTTAAGTAATTATAAAGCCCTAAACAAAATCGATACAGCCAAAAGACACGCTAGACAGGCCTAGCAACCTCAACCTTTACCGGACAGACCCAGCAAATTACAACTTATGTATCCATCTCCTATCTTCTTCTTTCACCTTTGTGCTAATAATTTAATGATTCTATACTTTAAATGTACAGAATTTAAAACAATAAATTAATTAAAGGTACTAATTAGACAAAAATGAAACATAAAAGGTACTAATTCATAAAATCAGTGCTATAAAATTTATTATTGCACAATGTTTCCAAAATTAATGTTCAGTTTACTTTAAGCTACACTAATCTAGTGAAAATTATGTGCATCAAAATTATATTGAGTTCCATGTCTTATTTAAAATACCTACACCATTTATAGTTCTTTTTCTACATCGTATGACAATTATTCTTACAATTAATCGAAATGTTACCACATAACAAATTTGATTGTTCATACAACAAAATTTATTGTTAATATATAGAAGTATATATTAAATTTCATTATTCCTATAGTATACTCCCTTCAATTTTAAATAATTGAATATATTGATGGTCAAATATGTGAATATGCAAGTGTGCCCAATCAATATGATGCATCTATTAAGAAGTAAAGGAAGTATGGTGAACCGGTATTGTTCCACACATAAATGAGGTTTTCAAGAAACCAAAATTTATAGCATTATGTTTATTTAAAAGTTCATTGATAATATCATTGTAATCTAGTCTTATACTTAAGATAAGACTTAATTAGTTATAAGCCGATGGAAGACCATAAACTTATAATTAAGTGCGAGCATAGGTTTTTCCTTGGATGTGAATGAGCCTAAGTTAGATGGGATTTTGAGTAAAAGTCAGAAAAGAGTAAGAGATAAGAAACTTTAGTTAATTAAGGATATTAACGAGTCGAATCAAGACCGAACATGCTCAAGCTCGATCGACTTGGCTCGAAAAAGTTGAAGTCAAATTCGGCTCAAGCTTGAAGCTCATTGACTCAAATATTTGGGCTGCTCGAAATTCTTTTTTAAAAAGTTGAGCAAAATCATAATTGTTGACCAAGTTAATTAATAACTAATGATATACGTACGCCCGATCGTATAGACCTAAGTATGCCAATAGTGTAACCCAAAGCAAGTAGTTGAGCTTCTTCACTCAGTCTACATGTATATGCTTTTGTAAATTAGTTTTCCTGTTAGCTAAGATTTCAATGTGTGACTCCATGTTTTGGTAAAGAAAAACAAACTCATTCTACATATGCTTTTATGAATTGGTTCCCCTCTTAGCATTGCTGATTTTGATATTAGACTTCATGTTTTCTTAAAGAAAAAAAAGTCACTCTTACCTATGCTTTTATAACCTGTTAAAGCTAAGATTTCAATGTGAGACTTCATATTTTGTTAAAAAAAAAAAAGAACTCCAAAAAAAGGCAGCATCTTAGGCTCTTAGCAATATGTTTAAGTGTAGTTAAATAATCAATTATTAAATAGTTTAACTAATTATTAGGTCCGAGTTATATATGCCTCTGAGTAAAGAAAATTTTCATTTATTAATGTTATAATTTAAAATGATAACATTAAATATTACTTGGTCTAGTGGTTAAGACTTTAGTTTATAAACTTGAAGTCACGGGATCAAACATTATACTATGTGCAGTATGTGGTTTCTATTTTTTTTTCTTGTATGTGGAATACATGGAGTAAAATACCCTTAACGAGAGCACCACGTGGCACTGTTTCTTGTTTAGGAACGTCTTTTAATACAGAAAGTTTAGATTATTAAGTAATCTAATATTTAAAAATATATTTCATTCCTTTTGTGAAAAGATAGAGTATATATTTATTTCCCAACCAAGGTGGTACAAAATTAAACTCTAAGCTGAGGTAGGGAGTAGTAACTATTTATAAAGAAAATATGGTTGGTTCTTGTTTTCTTAACTAATGTTGAACTTTATTGGAGTAATACTTAAGGTCCAACTGGATTAAAAATAAAAAAATAAAATTGTAATTTAAAACTTTATTAACCATGCTTGTGAGCTTTTGATAAGCGCATATATTTCTATATTTTTGTCCCCTAAAATTAGTCTTATAGTTGTCTTCTATGTGTTATTTTATAATATTTATTGACTTTTATTAATAAGTGATGTATTTATGTCCATATTATATTTTATTGAATAATTAGCTTAAATATGTGTTATTTTATTATAGGTATTTTACAAGTTCAATTTGCTAAAGGAAGACAACAAGACTAAAAGAAAGAAGAGAAGAAAAGAAAAGAAGAAAAAAAAAATAATAAAAGTGAGCTCAAGCTCACGTGAGTTTTGTAATGTAAAAGAAAGAAAACAAAGGGGCCAAGTCTACCTTTATTCCTCCTTCCTCAACTTGGTCTACACAGCAAACAAAAGAAGAGGAAAGCTGTTTCTACCTTACCGAATTCCACGCAAGAAACAAGGAGGAGATATGATTTTATCTCTTAAAATTTTCACGATACAGATTGTTAGGAGATTTCCAGTTATGAAATTTGATCTTTTTGATTCTATCTTCTACACAATTAGATATAAATTTACCATCTTTTGGAAAGGAAAAGCACGCACACATACAAGAGAGTTCGTGAGAGTGAAGAAAATAATCGGGTTCGTCCAAGATCGACAAGTTGACAGGAATTGAAGAAGTATTGCGTTCGGAAGCGAATTGAGGGTAGCGGCTGCATCAATTCGGGTCTACAGTCATGAGTTTTCTCTCTTCTATTTTCAATTAGTTGTTCTTGTGATTGAACTTGATTCTATCTGAATTTATTCTTGATTTCAGTTTCTTATATTTCTATTATTTGAGTCTAATTGGTTAACGCTAAGTTGATTGAATTTAATTATTTAATTTAGTATTTATACAATTCATACTATTGTTGGTTGGTTATGAAATTTGATATCTTTACTTGTAATTGGACGCAATTAGTTGTTTAGATACTCAAATTATGCTATATGACTATTAGGCGCGGCGTTTAATAGTTGGATAAAGAGGACGACTTGAGGTTAATAAGAGTGAGCGGCTCATCTTAATAATCTTAAGTGTATGAATTGTGCTAATAAAACAAGTTTATTAGGGTTGGATTTGTCTTAGAAAGATTCTAGATTTTTAATGAGTAAGACAAGAATTGATCGCGGCGATAATTCACCATTCTAAGTGCTAAGTTAAATATTAAAGTGGTCTCAATTATAAAGGTTAAGAAGCTAAATTATGACTAAACATTCTATGATCGAATCGGGAATTAATAGAGTTTGTGTGTCGTCACTTGTAATTATTAGTTTAGTAGTAGTTTTAATTTTACTTGGTCTAAGTAGTTGGTTACAACCGAAACCCCCCTAATCGTATATATGTGAATAGTGTAAATAGTGTAAATTCGTATATAATATATATTTTTTGTCACTTAATTGAATATTTGAGTTTAGGAATTATAATAATCTTCTCGTGGGATCGACCCTTTCTTACCCTTTTACTAGTTATAAATATTTTTGAAGGTTTAAGTTAGGTTTTTAATTTTATACGGTAAACGACACGTATCAGCTTTCGAGGAATTCCATTAGACTCATACTCAACCTTAGCCTCGGCTCGATAAGGTCCCAAGCTGATCTTGAACTCGAATCAATCCCTTCCTAGCCGAGTTTTGATCAAGCCTTGACTGAGCCGAATCTGAATAAGTTTCGAGCCGTTCTCACTCGTTAGCACTCTTAATATATTAGTGTAGTCTAAAATCTTAAGTGTTGAGAGACTAAAGATGGCTTTTAGAGAGAAGTGTGAGAAAAAATATACTTTGAAGTCAATTTTTTTATATTATATGTATATATATTTTAACGACTATATTTACCAGGCATCATACATATGATAATTTTGATTTATCAACAAATGATTTTATAATTTTTAGTAATGATTATATTACACTGAAGTTGAGAGAATATATTGATTACTATTTTCACATGAATCACTAGTAGGATAAATGCTAATTGTGATGGTCATTAAGTGACCTATTACGATAGTGTTCGCCGCACAACAATTAAGGGCGTAATAAAAGAAAGGAAAAACTAAGTTGAAGTGTTATAGAAAAAGAGACCTCTCTCTCTCTAGGCGCATGATAAAGTGAGTTGTTATCGTGCACCTGGCGGTAGGATGGGCCGGAAAAAGAAAAACTCCGGTGTTAATGAGCTAGCATCGGGATATGTAAGTACTAATAAAGAGAATACAAATGCTCAGAAGAAGATTGTGGGTGCCGATTATACGGAAGGCAATGGAACAGTAACTCAGATGGTTGAACCTGAAATTTCGAGACCTGAGGCTACTATTCCGGTGGATGCTGGTGCTTTAAAGCCGATAAAACTAGTTGAGGAGGCTCGTAATAACAATTGGAAAGACTTTACACAACGTAAAATCTGATATAAAGGTATGGCTTTAAAATTTGTTGCTCCAATACTATTAAATGGTTAGTCGGTAGCTCAGTTGATGAAGATTGGTGTAGATATATAGAATGACTGAAAATTGGGAGAATGACCTTATTGTGTATGTGATAGGGCAAAAACCCTAATATGATGGCCATTACTAACTACTATAAGACTCAATGGGTACCTAAAACTGAACCAAAGATATTTAAGCATGATGAGGGTTACTTTGTGGTAAAAATGGAAACAAGAGAGGATTGAGATGCAATACTGTATTCTGGTCTTCATTTATTTTATGGCAAAGCAATGATAGTAACACAATGGACTTTTGACTTCAATTTTCACAAAGAGGTGCTCAAAGTCATACCTATATGGATAAAACTACCTAATCTGCCGTTGAACTGCTGGAGCCCTGAATCTTTGAGCAGGATTGGGAGTGCAGTGAGGGTGCCTGTTTATATTAATGAGTGCACTACCAAATAATTAAGGATTTTGTTTGCAACGATATTGGTTGAGATGGATGTAACTGCTAAGATTCCTACTGATATAAGTGTTGCAGATATGAATGGAATTATTTTTAAGCAAAAAGTAATTTATGAATAGTTACCTCCCTTTTGTCAAAAGTGTCAACGGTTTGGACACTCTTGTGAAAGGAAAAGTGTGGTTGAGCCTAAGCCATCTAAGCTTGCAAAGAAGTGGGTCACTAGTGGAAAAATGAAGAAGGGCTACGCTAAAAAAGGCATGTAGGGCTGCGCTTTTTGACAGCAGCCCTTTCAGTAGCAGCCCTTTCAGTAGCAGCCCTTCACTTTTTAAGTAGGGCTGCGCTAGAAAAGCGCAGCCCTTAAGCTAGAAGGGCTGCGCTAGTTAGGAAAAAGCGCAGCCCTTCTAGCCCAGAAGGGCTGCACTAGTTAGGAAAAAGCGCAGCCCTTCTGGGCTAGAAGGGCTGCGCTTTTTCCTAACTAGCGCAGCCCTTCCTACCAAAAAAAAAAAAAAAAAATTTTTTTTTTTTTGTCATTTTTTAACTCATAATCTCACATTTTCTGAAATTAAACAGAAGAGAAGAGAAACGAAACGAAAATACTAGACCCAAAACAATAAAAAGAATGAAACGAAAATGAAAAAAAGGAACAAAAACTAATATACAAAGAGAAGTATAAATAAGTATACAAGAAGTATACAAGAACATTAATCAAAACAAAGATGAAAATACAAGAAATTATATACAAAGAGAAGTATACAAGAACATTAATCAAAATAAACAAAGAGAAGTATACAAGAATAACATTAATCAAAATAAACAAAGAGAAGTATACAAGAATAACATTAATCAAAATAAACAAAGAGAAGTATACAAGAACATTAATCAAAACAAAGAGAAGTATACATGAACATTAATCAAAACAAAGAGAAGTATACAAGAACATTAATCAAAACAAAGAGAGTATACAAGAACATTAATCAAAATATATAAACAAAGAGAAGTATACAAGAACATTATAGATCTGAAAATACAAGAACTACAACTTAATAATGTTTAAATACATAAAACAAAACCCAAATACATAATTTAAGGGAAAAAAAAAATTTCGGAAAAACTTAAAATGGCTATTTGGAGGCTTAAACAAATTCGGATGGCTTAAAAAGCCTAAACGTCACGGCATAGCGGTGAGTTTGACTCGTTGGCTCGTTCCGCTTCCGAAAAGGTATCACAATAGGCAATCGGACTCCGTCGCTATGTTTAGTGCAAATCATTTCAAGGTTTTTGTCGCAAATGTTTATGGGAGTTAGAGAAGAGAGGATGAGAGAGAAGGAGGAAAGGAATAATAAGGGACGTGAGAGAGGAGAGAGAATGAGGGATAATATATTTGACGAATCCCCGCTCAATATTTCAAAGCCCGCGATTCTGAAATTTCAAATTTTTTCAGGAAGGGCTGCGCTTTTTTAAAAGCGCAGCCCTTCTTACCTACAGAAGGGCTGCGCTTATTTAAAAAAGCGCAGCCCTACTAGTGAAGGGCTGCGCTTTTTTTAAAAAGCGCAGCCCTTCTGCTTAGTAGGGCTGCGCTTTTTTAAAAAAGCGCAGCCCTTCACTAGTAGGGCTGCGCTTTTACGAAAAGCGCAGCCCTTCCTGTGCAGCCCTTTATGTTTTTTCCCCTAGTGGGTGGTAAAAGGGCCAAATGAAGTCCAAAAGGACCCTGTATTTTTGTAATTCTTGCCCCTGACTCAAGTGAGGCTTTACAAGTTACGATTGGGGAGGGAGAGGGTGCAAGACCTTCTCATGAGGGACCTAGTTTCCCCCCACCTGACGATGTGACCCTTGTGGTCACGCCAATAGTTCCTACTCAGAGGAAACACTCAGAGGAAGATGGTGACTGGAAGGTGGTAACTAGGAAATCAAAGGAAAAGGGAGACAAGTAGCATCTCGAGCTGCTAGAACATCTGTTAGTTATGAACTGTCTGAAAGTAGAATCTCAGTTGGAGCTGGGGGTGCTAAGGGACCAAACCCTTATCTTTCATGATGATTGGTACATCATGGAATATAAGGGGAATAAATGATCCTTTTGAAATAAAGGAGGTCAAGGCCTTTTTGTTTTCTCAGAAAGTGGAGGTTTGTGCCATGTTTAAAACCAGGGTTAGGTGTCATAATGCGGGGAAAGTTCAGAAGAGTTTTGGGAAAGATTGGAGTTGGTTTTGTAATTATAGCCATTCCCCTAGCGGAAGAATTTGGATTGGGTGGAAGCATTCTAATGTGAATGTGCAACTCATAAATGTTCAGGAGCAGTTTATGGTGTAAAATGTGCAAGGTGGGAGACATTAATTCCAAATCGTGGTTGTGTATGGTTTACACTCTATTGTAGATAGGAAAGCTTTGTGGAGTGGGCTAATGCAACATGTTCATTGGTTAGTCCCTCTTATGGTTATAGGAGACTTTAACTCTGTTTGCCACTTAGATGATAGGTTAAATGGAACTTTAATTACTGATGCTGAAATAAGAGACTTCATGGAATTTCTTCTAAGTTCAAGTTTAATTGAAGCTAAAAGCTCTGGCTTATTCTACTCTTGGTCTAATAGTAGTACAAGGGAGGAAATAATCATGAGGAGAATTGATAAAGAGTTTGTGAATCAAGCATGACTAGTGCACGCTGATGTCTACATTTAATACTTAGCACCAGGGGTATCTGATCACTCTTCTTTGGTATTCAACTTGAATATGGAATCAAGGGAGAATGGAAGGCCATTTAGATTTATGAATTTCATGGCTGATCATGCCGATTTCCAAAGCATGCAGTAGTGCTTGGCAATATGTAAATGGGAAGTTTAATCTCCAAAGTGTGGGGTTGAAGTTGCAGGCAGTGAAAAGGGGGCTTAAGAAGCTACATAGAGTAAAGTCTGGGAAGGCTCATGAAAAATTAGAGCATCTGAGGAAGAAAATGGAGGAAATTCATTGTCAAAGAGACTTTGATGTTGATGAAACAACTCAGATGATTGAAAAAGAGAAAATTACAAGTAGGGGTACCCTTGATTTTTTACCTTTCAAGTACTGAGGGGTACCCTTAACTTCAAATAAGCTAACTTATACCCAAAGTAAGCCTTTGGTGGAGGAAATTACAAGTAGAGCTCAGACCTGAATGGCTCATCTGCTCTCTTATGCTAGGAGGTTACAGTTGGTGAAGAGTGTGCTTAGTAGTATGCAAAACTACTGGGCTCACATCTTTCCTCTTTCTAAGAAGATAACTAAAGTTGTTAAGAGTGTGTGTGTAGGAGATTCTTATGGGCAGGAAGAACTGAAGATTCAAGGAAAGCTCTTGTCGTCTAGAACATCCTTCAGCTTCCTAAATGTGTAGGTGGGTGGAACATGGTCAGTATGGATCATTGGAATAAGGCTGATTTGCTGAAGCTTCTGTGGGCTATTGAATTCAAAAAAGACAAGTTGTGGGTCAGATGGGTGCATGCTTATTATATTAAAAGGCATACTTATGCTACTGTGAGAATTAGTAATCAATCTTCTTGGTTACTTAGGAAGATTATAAGCACTAGGAAATTGTTGGATTCTCTTGGAGGCTGGCTGTAATATCCCAAAATTTTAAACATGTTTATTAAAGTAATTAAAAAGGTGAAATCGTTCACTTAATAATTATTTTAGTTAAGTAAGTCTAACTATGATTTATTTTATTTAGAACTTTTAACTAAACTAACAAATTCTATGAAATATTGTAATTGAAGAGTAAGATGAGTAATAACACCCAAGTAACTTATACTACAACAAAGAAGGAAATCAACAAAATAAAAAAAAAAATAAAAAGGAGGAGGAAACCCTCCCCTAGGTGAACCCACGGCAACACCGACCACCCCTACTCCCCTCTTTGTTCCCTATTCTAATCTCCCCTATTTGAACCACCATTAATCATCTTCCACCTTCAATTTTTGTCTCCAATTATCTGTTTATAAATGCACAGAAGTAATGAGCTTGAATTACAAACTCACACCACAAATAAAAATCACAAATCTCTCCTCTCACTCTTTCTTCTCGGCACCACCAAGCCACCACCACGGTGCGCCCCACCTTTTGCGCGCCACCCCCCCTGGCCGACGAACATTTTTCCTTCGCCGACGACCTACGCCGCAGCCTGCTCTTCTCTCTCGTCTCACCTCGTTCGAACTCCCCTCTGTTTCGCGCGCTGCTGCTGCTGCTCGCGTTTTCTGCCGCCGCCGGAGCTTCGAGGACCGCCACAGGCCTCCCGTGTCGTCGCCCGCTGCCGTCGTCTCAGCCGGAGCTCGCCGGAGCTCGTTCTCTGCCTCGTTCGTCCCTGCTCCAAGTGAGCAGAGGTAAACCTCTTTTCTATTTTTCCCTCTTAAACTGATTTCAAGTTTAATGCTAATGCAAGCCCAAATTACTACCTAGTGATAATTAGTTTAAGTTGGGCCTATAGAAAACTGATTTATATTAATTCAACCAACTCAATTAAGTTGTTGCATGTGTATTAGTTGGGCTCAAATCTGATTTTCTTATAATGTTAGTGAAGCTACTTTTAATTATTGGGCTAATGGAGTTAAGTTGAAACTGATTTAGTGTTTTATTAGGCCATGTTAGTTTAATTTATTAGCGAGCTAAACATATTGTTGGGCTTATAATCTGATTTACATAGTTAAGTCACTTAAGTAAATTTTGTTGTTTTGATATATTGGGCTTAAGTGGACTGTTTTGTTGTTTCAATTAAGACACTTAGTTTAGATTAAACCTTTAACTAGTTGGGTTGATAATTATACTAAGAATTAATTAAAAAAGGTTAGGTTAAACTAATTAATTACTAGTCCTTATAATCTGAATTTTTGTAAGTTAATATTTAGAACACTAAACTTGTATGATTAACTTCATAAGTTTACTAATTACTAATGTAGGAGGCTAATGCTAATATTTTAAATAACTAGACTAATGTAAATAACCAACCTAGTTTAGTGATCATGCGAAAATTGATGGTTGCTCATGTATGAGTAATTTGACGAGCTTTTATAATTAATTTTAGTTTCTAAAGGATATTAGGAGTTCGAATTATATTATATTAGTGGTCATTACATTATTGATATTAATAATCCAAGTTAAATGATAACCACCTAAGCTTATAAATTAGTAACTCGATAGTAATAAATGAAATAGCACTCATTGGCCTAGTTTGTAAACATAGTAGAAAGTAGGAATATTGTTATATCATGAGTGTTGTTAAAGTAAATCTATTTAGTAACATGTACTTATAGTTTATGAAAACATGAATCACATGTTAACATTATTTACCATTAGAATCATCTCCTTATAACTTGTATATTTAAAATATGATGAAAGTAATGGTATGGACTATAAGGTAAACTTAAATTTAATTATGCTTAAGTATAACTCGAATGTCTAAAAATATTTTATGGGTAATCTCACGCCTAATGAAAGATTGTTTAGGAAAAACAAAACGTCTAATTAAATAGTAATAAATTTTATATTCAATTATTTATTAGATTAAGGGAAGGAATATTACAAGCCTCCCCCGGCTCTCAAGAAAACGTAGCTACGGTACCAGGTAACGTCTACTGCTAACACCCACAATTCCTTTCGAATGAAGTTTTATGGTATTTCGTACTATGTTGTTGATGTATGGATTGTGGGATATGAAATGTTTTATGAATATGATGATTTTCGATGATATGAAATGATTTTGATGTTTATGAAAATATGAGGATGATGACACTATGATGATAATGATGTTTCATGATTATGATTACAATGATGTAATGTAATTATGATATGATATGTAAAAGAAATGATAACATGATAAAGTACAGCGAAAGATGGTTCTTGGCAGTATGATACGGGTACCGCAAGTGTCACCTATGTTGTGGCCACCCGACTGATTTATGATACGGGTACCGCAAGTGTCACCTATGTTGTGGCCACCCGACTGATTTATGATACGGGTACCGCAAGTGTCACCTATGTTGTGGCCACCCGACTGTTAAATGATACGGGCACCACAAGTGTCACCTATGATGTGACCGCCCGACTGGTATGTAATGGGAGACGTCCCTTATGTTATGATGTACTAGCCAAGTTACCTAATTAAAAGATATATGATGAAGGTTAACATGATAAAGGTTGATGGTAATGTTTTATGTTTTCGATTAAATGACATGTTTATGAAGTGATTTTACTATTTCTCTCCTCCCTGATTGCCAATAAAATGAATTGAAATATTTTACGATGTTAGAGTAGTATGTTACTGAGCCTCGGCTCATGACGTTTTGTTTTCTGTTTTAGGTACTGATGATGATAACGGGATGGCGTAGCTGTGAGGAGTTGTTTAGTTTTAAGCTTTCTTAAAGTACTTGTGGTTTAGTTTGTGTCAAACTATGTTAGTTGCTAAGTTTCAACTTTAGTTTGTTAAATGGATAATTATGATGCTTTAAGTTATAATATGTTGAAGTATGATTTTATGTTAGCCTTGTGCTTTCCACTCGGGAAGTACGGCGGTAACACACCGACCCTCTAGGTTCCGCTGCTAATGACACTCAAATTAACTTAATAATGATGATTAGAGGTCGGGGCATACACTGGCAGGCTGTTAGCAATGGGCACACCTTTTTTATAAAAAAGCCTACAGACTTATTTCAAGGGAGTTTGTTAGAGTTCCATAGAAGAGACTCATTTGCAACAATGCTACAGCGCCAAAAAGTAAATTCATCTTATGGTTTGGGTTGCATAACAGGCTAGCCACTATTGACAGGCTCAGTAGATGGGGTATTCATTGTAATACTAATACTCACTACCTTTGTAATTTAGAAACTGAATCTGTGCAGCATCCCTTTTTCCAGTGTTGGTCTGCAAGTAATGTTTGGAGGGTGTTTGCTCCAGGTTACACTATGCTAGGTCCAACAACACTTTTCAAAGTGTTATCGAAATTGCAAGGAGAATGGCTAGTAAGAAATCTGGTAGAATTTATGTTATGATACTCACTGAATGTGTTTATGCTGTGTGGAGACAACGCAATAGCCTGATTTTCTCTAATGTACTTAAGCCCATCGAGGTTGTAATTAGGGATGTGATGTTTAGGATAACTGTTAGGTGCTCAGAGTAAGATAGGAGACAAATGATTGTGTAAGTTATTAAGTGTTGTTCTGTTTGTTTGCTTGCTTTTGTGTTGGGTGGCTAATCTAGCTAGTGTGATTAGCTTTTGTAATAACCTTTCTTTTGGTAATATATTTCCTCTTCAATTTCCAAAAAAACAATTAAAGGAGCAACAGCGGGTAATTACCTATGAAAATCGTAGCAATAGGGCAACCTATTGTTACGATTCCTACCAAAAACCGCAGCAATAGGTAGTATCAATAATAATAAAAAAGAATAGTTAAAAAGCAACCTATTGTTGTTGTTTTTATGTTGCTAACAACATCAATAGGTGAGTCTATTGCTGCTGTTTTTACGAACAACAAAAACAATAGGTTACTTTTAAAAAAAAAAAGAAATCATACATTTATAATGTCATATACTTCATCTACGCAACATTTTCACAAAGAAAACCACACAACCAGATTTTTTTGGAATTCATTCAAACATCAAATGAATTAACAAAGCCCATAACTACAACATTTACATTTGACATTATAAGTTTTATATTGAAATCAGAAAATACAAATAATATCTAAAAAGTATATATCGATCATATCTAAAACAAATAATCAAGAGATCAAAAAAATAACAACAAAAATGAAAATAATTAATCAAATATCCTCCTTCAGTCAGCATGGTTTAATTTTGAACTGTTGCTTCACTTCAAACTTACAGTGTCCGTTTCTTCGGTGGCGAACCTTCAAACCTTCACTTCCCACCATTTTCTTTGAGCGACGCAACATCATAAAATAAACGGTATTTTCACCATATACCCCTAACAAATTTTTCTTTGCACCATATATCCTTTCAACTTTTGAAATTCACCATATACCCCCCACTTTTCGAAAAATACGTTCACTTACCCTTAATGACTAATGACGTTAAACTCTATTAGTCATTAACCTCTAAACTCCCCTTTAATCCTAATTAACTAACTTCAATCTAACCCTGATCCTAACCCTAACCCTTAATCTAATATGCTAACCCTAACCACTTCTCGCCCACCCTAACCTTAACTCTAAGTAAACCCTAACTATCTCTCTCCCTAACCCACCCCTAGGCCACCAACCAACCTCAGCCCCCCAACCCAACCCCAACCCACCAACCTACCCCCCTCCACAACCACTGCAACCCACCCTTCCTCCCCTACCCCTGTAACCTCGCCATCCCCCACCCTCGCAACCTCGCAACCAACCCCCACCCCGCAACCTCGCCAACCCCCTTCCCCACCCCCATCCCCACCCCTGCAGCCCCTCACCCCTTTGATTTTCGCAACTCAGACCACCACCCCACTGATTTTGGCACCCTACCCCACCAAATTTTCGCACCCCACTGAGTTTCAAATTCGATATATACCGGATTTTCGCAACTCAGACCACCACCCCCACTAATTTTCGCATACCCACCCCCCACCTCGTCGATTTCCTGGAACTGTTGGGGTGCAAAAATCAGTGGTGATGAGAGTTAGAGGTGCAAAATCAGGTGGGATGGGGTGCCAAAATTCGATGGGGTGCGAAAATCAGTGGGGGTGGGGGTGGGGGCTAGCGAGGTTGAGGGGGTGGGGGCTGACGAGGTTGCGGGGGTGGGGGTGGTGGGCTCGTGGGGCTGGGGTTGTTAAGGGTGGTGGGTTGGGGTTGTTGGGAGGGTGGTGGGATGGGTGGTGGTTGGGGTTGTGGGGGTGGTGGGCTAGGGGTGGGTGGTGGGCTTTTAGGGTTAGTTATGGTTTTTAGGGTTACTTAGGATTTAGGATTTAGGATAGTTAATTAGGTTTAGGGGATATTAGAGATTAATGACTAACGGAAGTCTAACACCGTTAGTTAAAGGGGTGGTCTGATGTATTTTTTGAAAATTGGAGGGTATATGATGAATTTGAAAACTTGCGAGGGTATATGATGCAAAAAAAATTTGTTAGGGGTATATGGTGAAAAAACCGTAAATAAAGAAATAAAAACCTCATCATTAGTGAACAAATAAAAGCAAGAAATCACAAAATACGTTGACATCGAAAAGATGAAATTAGATGGAGAGAAAAACAAAAATGGAGGAGAAGAAAAGTTTACCACATAAGAGCTCACATGCTCTTGCCAGTGACGGGATACCATCGTTTAGTGGCGTGAAAAGTTTACCTCCATGGCCACCTCCCATTTTCTCTCTCGTGCTTCATAGAAAATGCACAAGTAGAGGAAAAATGGTGAGCATGAAGAAAGGAGCAGTAAAAGTGAGAGAAAGAAAGGAGAGCAGCGAAAGTAGAGACGAAGAAAGGAGGAGCGAAAGTTAGCGAGGGAGGCGCCATGAAAGATGGGAGAGAGATAGGGTGAGAGGATTGAGAGGGAGAACTGAGAAGTGAGGGAGGCAAGGTTAGATTTATGTTTTAATGATCTAGGTTTGTGCGAGTGTGCGACTCAAGTATTATTATATAATAGTGGGCTTTTAATGCTGCGGTTTATTAAGGAGACTGCAACAAATAGATTAAAATATTAATATTTAATCTATTGCTGATTAAAATATTAAATTAAAATATTAATATTTTAATCTATTGCTGCGGGTTTGGGTGGGAACTGCAACATAGATCTTCAAACAATTTTGAAAATTTTCCATTGACATCTATTGCTGCGGTTTCTACCCAAATTCGCAGCAATAGGTTAATTTTCGATTTTTTTATTTTCTTTTGACATGGTTTATTGCTGGGCATGGGTAAAACCGCACGAATTCAGCCGTAGCAATAAGCAATTATTCTACTAGTGAATGATAAAATCGTGTTTTCAGGTGTTTCTTTGCCGATTGAGGTAGCTTGTAATACTAATATCATCTTCCTTTGCCAACGTAAATACGCCCTTGTTTACTTTTCAGAGATCGACCATGCCTTCTATTGTAAAATTTATTGGGTATGTGTTGAACGAAGATGTATAACATGAAGTAAGTAGACGAAGCGAAGTTGACAAGGAAGTACAACAACCCACGAGATTTGGTGTGGAAGAGCTCGTACCCTTAGCTTGACGTGCATAGTTGCTGCCAGCCCGCCAGGGAATCCCGGTTTCGCAGGTCAGCAGCCCGTACCCAGCGGAATTAGCGCGCCCAGTAACACGGGTCTTGTCATGTGCAACCCAATATGGGTTTTACTCTACCTGGCTTAAGTTTTATAGTTTGTTAATTCCCTAGCATAGATATATTAGGCCAGCTTTTTTTTTTCTTTTGGGAATATATTATTCTATCTAGGATTATTGTTATATTCCTAGTAAGATTATATTATTTCTAGTTGGCTATATATATAAGCCATGGGATGGGAATAATAAGTGGGTTGAGAGAGAAAAAGCCAAGATGTAAGGTGTTTGGTAAACTCGGGTTCGAGGCTCGGATCTCAGGGATCCGGGTTCTTAGGTGATTAGGGAAGACCGAGAAGATATTATAAGCCTTGTAATTCACCATATCGTAAACATCATTGAAAGTCTTAGTGCATTGATTTGTGATTTTTTCTCACAGTTCTTGGGTTTGCACGTTAAATATTCTTATGTGATCTTTATTGTTGTTTCTTGTGTTAATTTCGCGTTATTATTACTTGTTACTATATAATTGTTTATGCATACAATGGTGGACCCCATGGTTGGCTTGCTGGAGCACGCAGGGTGCAGAGTGGTGTAGCTTTAGAGGGTGGATGTATTATGTATGGTTCTCGAAGATGGGTGACTTAGTTAATGCATGACCATGTGGTTGTAGAGCAGGAATATATCAAGGGGTACAACTTGGAAGCATGGAGCGAAAATATATTGGTTGCAACCATAGCTCGACGGCATGCTACATGAGATCTAAGGAGATATGGAAGACTCTCAATGTGACCTCGTGATTGGAAATTTGTGCTTGGTGCCTTGTGTCGAAAGTCTTCTTGATATTGTGTTGGTCAGGTGGTGTGTTTCGCGAGTTGGCGGCGAGACAAGATGATTAGACGGATTATCGCTTGAGGGGAGGCTTGTGGTCCTTGGTATGAGGGGAGGATTGTTGGGTATACATCCCAAGTCCACATTGGAGAGATAAAGAGTTACTTGGTTTCTAAGAGTTCACCAACTAAATTAGTATTAGATCTTTTGAGAAGGAGGCCAAGAACGAATTCATGCAGGCTAGGTCCAAAGTGGACAATATCATACTAATAGTGGAGTTGTAGGTGGACTCGTGGGCCCTACAAATGGTACAAAGCATGCACAAATTTGTTTTTGGGCTCCTTCTGAAAGGCTTCATACTAATGTAGTTAGTGAACTCTTATAAACTAGGTAACTACTTATCTCTTCGATGTGGGACTTGGAATATATACCAAACAAATTTTTTTTAAGTTTTCTCATGGAGTAAAATAATTTATTTATTAATTAGAATGCCATTTCTCTTAGCTTGACGACCCTAAATTCCTTTCAACAAGAAACTACATGCAAAGGGATTTTCCTAATAAAAATCCACTCCTTAAGAGAATTTTTATTTAATTTTTCTAATAAGACGATAAAAAAAGCTTCTATCGATGTTTATTATGCTTAATAGTGCTCCATATTTTCATTTTATCTTTTTATACATAGCTCTGAAAATTGCATACATAATTTTTTGAAAGAAATATAATACATTAGATTACGCGCATATGACACACGAGTTAGTTTTTGTTTGTGTAATTTTTTTACAACATAACAAAAATTTATGTCATATATATGATAAATTTTATATTGATAGATATGGATAAGTATGAGACAATTTAAATGATAAATAGACATTTAATTCACTATCTAACATGATGAAATTTCATTACTATTTTGACACTTATGTTTCAAATTTATTGAATATAAGATTAACTTTTTAGTCAAAACCTCCATGGTTTTCTATCCACTAGATTGTGTTATTATGATATACAATACATTTTATTGCATACATGTTTGTATATATACAATTAAGTAAGGCTTGTCCTAGTGGTAAAAAGTTGGTCTCATGATTTCAAGATCCTTAGATCAAACCTCATTAGGGGCTCAAGAAGTCTGACCTACAAACCTGGCTGGTTGAATGTGAGCGATGTGCCAATTCAGTATGATCCTTCATATTACTTGTTTTGAAAAAAAAATTATATATGTATGTATGCAAGTATATGTGTATATTAGATTTTTTATAGATAATATAAAGATTCTTTATATGTAGGGAAACTTGGAGATTTAATTTTATAAGGAACAAGAATCAAACCGTTATTATAGAGATAAAAAGAAGAAATAGCCTTATTATCTTGTTTGAATGGGTGGATCTGGAGCTCTCTCCTTTTCCTATCTACAATACATCTCCATGGAAATGGGCCTTTAAAGCATATGGGTAAAAGTCATGGTCAATTGTCGAGGAAGGACCACAATCAGCCAATTGGTAATGGGTAAGGCACGTGCGGTTACAACTAAGATGATGGGGTCAGAGGGGACCGCCAACTGGCTAATTGATGCTTTGCCCCAAGTTGCCAAGTTACTCCTAAAACAATTGGCAAAATGTCCACACACGTGCATTGAGTTAGCATTAATTTTTGTTTGATGCCACTTTTAATTCCCCCATTATCCTGTTGCTCATCTCAGCAATATGCCAATATCACTTAATTTTTTTTTGGAAGATTCTAGTATTTTTAAAGGTGAAACGACCGTTTATGAGTGATTTTCACACTCTCCTTCAGTCCACATGCCTTTCTTTTCTCAAGGGGAGTAAATTCCAGACGAGGGGAAGTTTGAAGTAATAATTTGAAGTTTGAAGGAGTGATAGGTTGATACTCCATCTGTTAGAGGAGTGCATGCTTGATTTATATTCTTAATTGATTATGTAATCCTAAAAAACTTGATATGGATATTATCTTAATATAATGTTAAACTAGCTTATTTTATTAGTAAGATTTAGGGAGTGATAGCTATATAATATAAGATCAAATCTCGTATATAAGATTGTTCTTGTGATGACTGATTGATTTCTCAAATTTACAAAGTGATGATTGATAATACATAACCATACTCTAACTGATCAATTTTTTCTTTTACCTCTAGGTTAGACAAAGTATTGTACTTCATCCGTTACGTTTTAGATTAAATGCAATAAAAGAATATTTTATATCGCACAAAAATTACCCCTTTGTGACATTTAAAACGAAACAGAGGAAGTATATATCGTTTGAAGAAGTAGTAATCTTTGAAGTAATAAGGTAATAGTCATCAATAATTACGTTTTTTAATTAGTTAAATTCAATTAATATTAGAAATATGTTCACGAAATTATTATGAAAGTTAGAAAAGATATTAACAAATAATTTTTAACAAATACTTAAGCTTATGAGCAACCCTAATGAACAAGCTGTATTTAAATAAACTAGATACAATTAGCTTATAACATAATCCCTCCGTTTCTTTTTGATTTAATCACTTTACTTTGGAGGAGAATCAATGAGAAACTACAAAAGTATGAGAGAGAAATTGAAAAAGTGGAGAGAAAAACTAAAAAGTGAAAAAGAGAAAGTAAAAAATGGTTAAAATATTAAAAAGTGGATGACATGGGCGGAAAAAGAGGAGAAAGTAGATGTGACATGTTACTAAAAATAGAAAAGTAACAGTGCCTAAATTAAAAAAAAAAAAACAGAATAAAAAGAAAAGTGTGTAGATTAAAAAGAATGGTGGGAGTATTACATAGTGTAATTCAACAATTTATGTGAACCATTACCTAGGTAGCAAAATTAATGCAAAAAGTAGCTGATAATGTTCAAATTCAAAGTTACAAGGTAAAAAGTGTCAAAAGTACCTACATACATAATTTCCTTGTACCTAATTAAAAAAACTTATAATAGACCATGTGAATTGTGATTTGGGAAGCATCACATAAAACTAAAATCAATACAGTCCAGTTTTTTCCTTCTCAGAAGCTAACAACATAAGAGTGAAGGGAACATGAAAGAGATATCGCAAGATCTTATTCCCCCCGTTGCAAGACCTTGGTGACAAGAGAAGAATAAATAAAATCATTAGTACACCTAAAAGCACCCCTCCGATAACTAACACCAAAACAGCTAACCAATTAGCTACATTATGCAACATAACAAAAAATCCCGCCATGAACGCCACACACATGGTGGCAAGGGCAATTCCTAGCAACGGAAGTGCGACGTCAAGCGATAATAGGACGAGCCTGGGATCATCAAGGTGAGCCCATATGAGGGTGACCGCAGCAAGGATGGCGGTATACATGGAAATAGTGTTGCAGATCACGAACACTTTAAAGGCAGCCTTGTGGGCGAGAGTAGCCATGCCTACGTGGGGTTCATTGTTGTTATAACCACCAGGGATGTTCGAGGCGGAAGCGTAGGTTACGGTGGCTACTAGAGTGGACACCAATAGGAGTGTGTTGATTCTCTCCTTGTACTTGTTTTTCTTTTTCACTTTTGGATGATTACTACTTACTGTGTTTCCTTTTTTCTTTTTCTGTTGAAAACTTACTATGTTTCCTTGGTCATCGAGTACCACGGAAACAGTGGAGGTATTTTCATCACTTACAGCTACAGATGGGTGTTCATTAGTTTGGCTACCTGTGCTCATGTCTGCTGGCGGATGAAGACAGTTTACGTAGTGCAATTGTGGGGCTCTTGGAACACCCGCATATATTAAGGATAACCAAGCCAACCGCTGCAAATTTTAAGATTGAAATATACTTATCAATCAATAGTATCAATATTTTGTTTCTAGAGAATGTACAGTATCATTTTATGTAAACATATTAGTATATTAGATAGGTAATGCAATTAACTTAGAGAAAAAAATTAATCAATGATGATGATAAAAAATATATATAGCAGTATGAGGTACTGGTAGTGAGGCAAAAACGAAACGATAAGGAAAACAAGACAAGGATGGAATTTTTTTCATGCATAGTACGTGATGGTTCAATAAACTTTATATGTTGGTATTTATATACTTCCTCCGTTTCAATTTAATTGTGACACTTTCTATTTTACTGAGTTTCAATTTAGTTTTGACACTTTCATTTTGGGTAATAACTTTTCTCTATCTCTCTCCTATCACACGAGACCCTTTTATTTTCTTTCTCTATCTCTCTCCTCTCCAAAAATTGTCTAATAGTTTGTAATTTTAAAAGTATGAAACGAAGGAAAGTAAATAAAATTGTTGTACATTGAAGACTGAAGGCGGCCTTTTATATTAAGGATTAAGGTCTTGGAATAGCTCATATATATTATAACCCCTGAAGGCCTGAACAACTAACTACAAATTAAAGTGTTCTACGAGATTATTATTTACAAAAATTCAAAATCTATATGGCCTCCAAGATCCTAATATATGTATGATAATCAGTGTATGAGGTGAAATGCGTAAACAGATAAGTGGGAAGTAAAGCATTTAAGAAGAAAGGAATTCCATTGTAATTATAAATCTAGCAAATAACTCTCATCCCACATAATTTCAACACTAATTACACATGAAGAACACTTGCACCATCATATACTTCATGAAGTTGTGGATGATTGTTAGGTGAGTGTATAATTAGTGACAAAGTACATGAACAGTTGAAAATTATTAAGTTTATTTTTCTAAATTAATTTTCACTACGAATTTCATCAGTATTAGAATATTATAGTGCATACTAGCTTGTAAAAAAGTTGACATATATAGTGGA
Source organism: Beta vulgaris subsp. vulgaris (assembly GCF_026745355.1). Lineage (NCBI taxonomy): Eukaryota > Viridiplantae > Streptophyta > Magnoliopsida > Caryophyllales > Amaranthaceae > Beta > Beta vulgaris. The sequence continues at coordinate 15,205,494 of NC_079207.1, forward strand.
ACTTTCTCGCTCTTCAATGATTCAATGAAACTCGTCTAGGGGGGTTCCAAAAATAAGTGGCTACATGTACTTTGGGTAGATAAGATATTTCTTAGAGTTGATAATAATGAATTGCAGCAACATGCTCTTTATACATTGACTAGTAAACGCAAGCCTCGATATTAAGGGTCAACATAAGAAGCTAGTGTGGCCAATTATTAGAATTTGTAAGTCTGCGTCATAGCAATAATCATTCTCGCACTTTTTTAAAAAAAAAAACTTCATATTCGGTGAAGAGGAAAAGAAAATTGTATCCAAACAATGGAAATTGAAACTGTCCTTTTCCTATACAAATTCTCCTATCGAAACAAACTATCGATGAAAGAAGAAAACGTTGATAAATGTATATATTTCCTTCCTCAAAATAAGTATCGGTGACAAAATTACATGATCACTCGTTTATTCTACTTTATTAGACAGTCATATACTAGTCAAAAGAGCTCGTTTTAGTTATTTACTGGCAACTTCAATAATGTAGACTCTGTTGTTTATTCCCTCATGCATGTCCAGTATGATAGTTGATTATAAATTATGGTAATGAGAATGAATTTGTGTGAATTTGTGAAAAAATCATTGTCCATTTTCATGGTAATCCTAATTTATCCTAAAGTCTCTATTTTCCTTCTTGAATTTTCATTCCATCCAATACCACCTTGTAGGTGGTAATGAGTGGCAATGAAATTGCTTCCCCTTAGAGACAAAAACATAAGTTCAGGGGTGATCGAGATTGCATGCATTCCCATTACAACAATTTATTAACAACTACCAAACGGGCTGTCATTGTAAAAAAAAAAATGCGAAACATATGTTTACTTTTACGTACCTCTTCAAATGAAGGAATACCATTTCCACATTCCTCGGCAATGTCAAGAGCTGTAAATCCAGCCTTGTTCTGGAGGGTTAACTTGACCCTGTTATCCCATGTGAAAATATAAACCACTTTAGGATGTTTTTCCATGGTAGCTAAATGCAAGGGAGTGTTACCATCTTTATCTTTGGTGTTGATCATTTTCTCAAATCCTGGCTGTCGTAAGATATACTTAACGACCTCAGTTTGTTGTAAAGTGCAGTAACTTTACACTTGTTTTGCATAAAGTAATGCTTTCATATATTTATCATAACAATAAACAAGCCATTATATAGGCTTTACAATAAACAAACTTAACTAAAGAATAGGAAATGCATTAGAAAGTGGGTAATCATGGCCCACAATGTACTCCACTAACTCTAACTTCTAGCCACTAACAATTAACTACTTAGTCCACTACTAATTTTGGGGCAGTAACAAACACACCCCCTTGCCCTCAAAATCAGTTACACCCATTTTTGACCTGAAATATTCATGTTTTCCAACAGACAATGACTTTGTCAAAACATCAGCTACCTGCTCCTTCGTTCCACAATGCTTCAGCATAATTAACTCTTTTGCAACAAGATCTCGAATGAAATGACAACGTATATCAATATGCTTTGTTCTGCTGTGGAATGCCGGATTTTTTGCCATGGAAATTGCTGCCTTATTGTCACAGTAAATCTGAGTTGGACCAAGTTGCTCTTCTTGGAAGTCTGAGAGTAACTTCCTTAACCATACCGCCTGACATGCTGCAGCAGTTGTGGCGACGTACTCAGCCTCTGAGGATGACAGAGCCACCGTTTCTTGCTTCTTTGAGCTCCATGTAATAGCACCAGAACCCAAACTGAAAACACAACCAGATGTGCTTTTCCTAGTATCGAGACTGCCTGCCCAGTCACTGTCAGTATACCCAAGCAACCTGCACTTGGATGCTTGTGAGTACCAGATTCCGTAAGCATGAGTTCCTGCTACATACCTCATGATCCTTTTCGCTGCTCCAAGATGATGCATAGTTGGATTATGCATGAACCTAGAAATAACACTAACAGAATATGCTATATCCGGTCTTGTATGAGACAAGTAATTTAAACCACCAACCATGCTCCTAAAATACGGTGCATTTGCCGAGCCCGTACCATCATCAGCTGTGAGGGACTCATTTGGGTTCATGGGAGTCGGAGCTGTACTACAATTTTCCATATTGAACCTTTTAAGCAGGTCATTTGCATATTTTCGTTGAGAAATGAAAATCCCTCTAGCACATTGATTCACTTCAATCCCAAGAAAATAATGTAACAACCCCAAATCCGACATTTCAAAAGTTTTCATCATAGAGGACTTAAATTCAGCAACAAGTGATTCACAAGAACCCATATATATCATATCATCGACGTAAAGACAAACTAACAGTAAGTCACTTTTACCTCGTTTCTTCACATATAAAGTAGGCTCATTTTTGCTTCTTTCGAACCCATCATCCAAGAAGTATGAATCAATCTTGCTGTACCATGCTCTTGGTGCCTGCTTCAGGCCATACAAAGCCTTCCTTAGTCGATAAACTTTATCTTCTTTTCCCGTCACAGAGAACCCTTCAGGTTGTGTGACATATACTTCTTCCTCTAGCTCACCATTTAGGAACGCAGACTTCACATCAAATTGGTACACAGGCCAATGTTTTTGAGCAGCAAGAGCTAAGAATGTTCTCACTGTTTCAAAGCGAGCTACTGGAGAGAAAGTCTCTTCAAAATCGATGCCTTGTTGCTGAGCATATCCTTTCACAACTAGACGCGCCTTGTGCTTGTCTATACTACCATCAGCGTGGTATTTGGTTCTAAATACCCATTTGAGCCCAATTGGAATCTTACTTTGAGGAAGATCAACTAGCTCCCATGTAAGATTCTTTTCGATGCATTTTATCTCTTCTTTCATTGCATTTTCCCACACTTCTTGTCCTGCAGCATCTGCATAAGAAATAGGATCTGATACAAACAGGGGCAAAGGTACATGTATCATACAATTCTCTCAAAGATTTGGTTTTCCTTGGAGGTGATTCGGATGCTGAGTCTGATTCAGAACTAGAATAAGGACTTTGGTTTCTAGGGGAACCATTGTTGCTTGATGAGGAAGGACTCAAACTACTGCTTGAGGATGTTGATGAAGAGATGGTGCTTTGTTCAGCTGCTTCTGCTGCTACGTTAATGGGCGTTGCTGCTGCTATGTCACCTGGTGAAAGTTCAAAATCTCCTGAAGCTCCTGTTAACGTTGTTTCCCCTGGATCAACAAGACTCCAATCCCAGCTTTCACCTTCATTGAACTCCACATTTCTACTTATAAACACTTTACCACTTAATGGATTATACAAGCGATATGCCTTGGACTGTGCACAATAGCCAATGAAAATACACCTAACAGACTTCTCATCTAGCTTAGTGCGAATGTTGACCAATGCATATGCTACACATCCAAAAACTTTTAAGTGGCTTACCCGAGGTGGTCTTCCTTTCCATGCTTCATAAGGGGTCTGATTGAGGACTGCCTTTGTCGGAGAAATGTTGAGAAGATATACAGCTGTTGCTATCGCTTCTCCCCAGAACTGATTTGGAAGCTTCTTCTCTTTCAGCATGCATCTTGCCATTTCAACTACAGTACGATTCTTTCTTTCCGCCACACCATTTTGCTCTGGTGAGTACGGTGCTGTGAGTTCTCTACGAATGCCAAACTCATCACAGAAATCAGAAAACTCATTGCTCAGAAATTCTCCACCACGATCAGTCCGGAGACATTTAATGTAGCAACCACTCTCTTTCTCCACCAAGGCCTTAAATTTCTTGAAATACACAAAGGATTCAGATTTGAATTTCAAGAAATAGACCCAACTTACACGACTGTAATCATCTGTGAAGAGTAAAAAATATTTACTCCCTCCCAGAGATTCTGTTTTCATCGGTCCACATAAATCAGCATGTACTAACTCAAGCACATATGATGCTCTCCACGACTTACCATTAGGAAAAGATTTTTTACGTTGTTTTCCAAGCACACATCCTTCACAAAAATCAATGGCACTGATTTTTGGCAACCCAATAGCCATATGCTTGTGACACAACAATTTCAACCCATTGATATTAAGATGACCATAGCGTAAATGCCACAATTTTGCTTCATTATTACCTTTAGCAACTAAAGCACATTGAGTAACATTTGAGACGGCTAAAGGAAACATTTTGTTCGGGACATGTGAACATTAGCTATGGACTGGCCATTTTTCGTATCTTGAATGACACAACACATACATTAAACGTAACAGAATATCCAGAACTCATAAGTTGTCCAACATTAACAAATTATGAGCTAGACTAGGAACATATTGCACATCATAAAGAAGCTTTACGTTACCCTGAGTTGTGTTGATTGCAATTGTACCTTTTCCTTCGACTTGAATCTTCTTGTCATCACCAAGTCGTACCTCGCTTTTCTCCGCCTCATCAAGATCTCGAAATAATGACTTTGCACCCGTCATATGATTCGAGCATCCACTATCTATGAACCACACATCATTTGAATCAGCACCAAAGGGAGAATGTGCCATAAACAACTTACTTTCTTCTTCAACCTTCTCTGTGAAATTGACATGCTTCTGCTCATGTCGTTGTTTGGACCAACAATCCACCTCCTTATGCCCGTACTTCTTGCAGTAATGGCATTCTCCTGCAAATTTACCAACACCAACTTTACCTCCTGAAAATTGACCACGTCCTCCTCTGCCATGGCCACGACCTCCACGACCTCGACCACGAAATCCACCTCTTCCATTTCCACGACCTCCATTGCTTTCAGACCTCCAGTTATTTGAGGGCTCTCCTTTCACCTGAAAAGCTTTCTCTTCCACCTTTTCCTCATTTCTCCTGAACCTATCTTCATGAGCTAACAAGGAACCATCAATTCATCAAAGGAATAGGTTGTCATGTTTTTTGATTCCTCAATTGCAGCAACAACATGATTGAATTCTTTAGTTAAACTTCGCAATACTTTACTGACTACATTACTATCAGTAATATCTTCACCGTATGATTTCATTTGATTCACAATGGCAGACACTCTAGACAAATAATCTTGCACTGATTCTTTGTCTTTCATTACTAGACCTTCAAAATTACCACGTAAGGTTTGCAATTTAATTGAGATTACCTTACTATCACCATGGTACTCCTTTTTGAGAATTTCCCATGCCTCTTTTGAAGAGCTAGCTGCTGAGATTCGTGGGAAAATTGAGTCATCCAGTGCTCCTTGGATGTATAACAAGGCCTTTGCATCCTTCTTTCGATTCTCTCTTAATCGTTGATCGGGCTCCGCCGGTATTTCAATCGGCTCGGTATACCCTGTGGCCACCATGTCCCAAAGATCCTGGGATTTGAAAAGAGTTTGCATCTTCAAACTCCACATTTGATACTTCTCCCCCTTAAAAATTGGTATAAGAGGTTGAGTAGAAGAACTTACACCATTTGTTGCCATCAATTTGGTCAATTTCCTCACAGTGTTTCACTCGTGTGTTTTGTGTTTTTGGAAGAAGGTGGGTTTCTCTCTCTAACTTTACTCTTTCCCTTCTTTTCTTTAATCACGTTTCCCCCCCTTTTTTTTTTTTTTTTTTTTTTTGAGGACCTAACCTGACTTAGAGAAAAAAAGAGCTGCACGTGTCTTCCTTCTCTCTAATGCTCTTGATACCAAATTTGTTGTAAAGTGCAGTAACTTTACACTTGTTTTGCATAAAGTAATGCTTTCATATATTTATCATAACAATAAACAAGCCATTATATAGGCTTTACAATAAACAAACTTAACTAAAGAATAGGAAATGCATTAGAAAGTGGGTAATCATGGCCCACAATGTACTCCACTAACTCTAACTTCTAGCCACTAACAATTAACTACTTAGTCCACTACTAATTTTGGGGCAGTAACAAACACAGTTTTCCCACTTGCAGCTGCCACATGTAGGATATTGTGTCCCTTCTTGCTAACTAATAACATGGCTCTTACAGAAAAATGTGAAATGAACTCCTTGACTACGTCAACATTACCTCCCATGCAGGCCCAATGAATAGGAAATAACCCGTTTTCGTCGATTTTGAAGGCTTGGTTTTGCAACCTATTGTTACTAAATATGTACTTAACTCCATCAAGGAAGCCTGTGTAAGCAGCATATGAAATTGGTGTCATTCCCCTTTCATCTGTCTTATATCGTACGACTTCCGTGTATTGGTTGCTAATCATTCCAAAGATATCTGCTCAGTTAGCAGTAAAATTACATGAGTATATTCCCATTATATACGTACTTAGTGTTGGATTATGCTTCAAAATTAGTCAAATAGTTTTCCTAATAGTTAGGATTAGTTGCTAATAATTAGTTAATTAGTGGGTTAACAAGTAGTGGTCTAGATAATGGTCTAGTTAGTGGGATAGCAATTAGTTGGCTACATACTGGACATGTTATTAGTAGTGCTTTGTATGCCTATTTAAAGGTTGTTCTGTTTATTCATTATTATGTGAGTATGAAAAATATATTAAAAATGTAGTCTTTCTAATTCTCTTCAAGTTTCTCTTTTTCTCCTCTAAAAAATTCTACACTTAGGTTTGAGCAAGTGTTCATGAAGAGGTGGTGATGACGTAAAAATAGCTTATAGTTAATACCACCTATACAACCTTATTGGTAGGTGGTAATATATGAAGATTATATCATGACAAGAGTAATTTATTACAAGAGATATAGAAGTATATGTCAATGATTGTAATAAAAAGTCCATCCTCGAACATCAGATTTTGTTGATAAATTTTAATTTACCCTCAATACTACCTCTGAAGTGGTGATAGATAATAAAGAAACTAAAATTAAAAGTAAATTAAACTGAGATGGCTAAGGTCGCCAATCCTCGTCAGAAAGAAAAAAGAACAAACGCAATAGTTTAGAAAGTACATTAGAAAATAATTGTATGTACTATGTATAATACTTTCTCTTTATGTCTTGCAAGATGGTTGTCGACACTTTTAACATTATTTTTGGATAAGAATTATGGAGGGAAATGTGGGTAGGGGTCTGGAGATATTAAGGTGTTAACTCACATGTGAGTTTGTCCCACATTGAAGAACAAGAGAGAATGACTAATATATAAGCTTAATGGGTTACTCTTCCTATTAACAATTGGTTTTAGGATGAAACCTCATCTGGGCGTGTGTCGGTGTGTATAGTCACTTTCTCCCTCATCGAGCTTGCGTGTGCATGCCCAATGATGTATTTTGTCAAGGGAAAGGGAGGAAAAAGGAGGAGAGGGAAGCGTGAACTTGGATTTCTCCATTTGATGTTGGAATTATTTGGTTGATTAATAGAGAAAAAACATTCCAGTTTGAGTTAGTTGTACCTTTGTTTTTTGCTGTAATTGCTGCATGAATAACTGACTTCGCCTCGGGAAGATTTAAGTGATTTGGAGCATCGGGACACTGATTAACGATGTGTGTGGAAAGCATGTACTTGGCAAGCTCCCAGAATTGTGCTTGAATAGCCAGGTAAAGTGGAGAAATCTCCTGTGCGTTCAACTTGTAGAATGTTTGTGGGCATTTCTCAACCAAGCATTTCGCCATTTCTTCTTGCTGATTTTCTAATGCAATATGAAGAGCAGTGTTCCCATCCATGTTTTTTGCCTCCAACATTGATATCTCATCATCAGCATTATTTCGCGGTTGTGCAGCCGAATGAGATATCAACGTCCTAACGGCCTCTAGCTCGCCGTTCCTTGAGGCAACATGGACGGGAAGATCGCTGTTAGAGTTTGTCTTGTAAAGAAGTGTTGGACTTACTTGGACAATGAAATTAATGTATCTTATGTGCCCTACACTGGCTGCTAGATGAAGGAGGCTGCTGCCGTCAGACTCGCAAACGAGATTAGGTATGTTGGCATCTTGGTTTATTGCACTCCTGAAGGCATTTAGGTCTTCCCTGACTAGCGTTGCATAGTGTCCGGCATGGATGGGCAATAAACGTTGTGGAGGTTGCATGCTGGTGGTTGATGATATATAGTAGTATATATCAGCCGAATGTTTATGTTTTTTTTTTGGGGTGCTACTACTGCTTGGCTAATCTTGTAGTTGGTGTTGATTGGTGGAATAATATAAGAGTTCTTATAATAGTTGTGCTTGTGCAGATATGAATGAGGTCCTTTATAGAACACAACTTTTAATTAGCTTGATTGGAACTTCCCAAATCCCACTTAGTATCGTTTACTAATTGGTCATACTATATTATTATGTCGTCCAAGTTTAATGATTTGTGGAAATGGGTCCTTTTCACTTGTCACTTGAGGGTGCTTTTATTAGGTCGAAGGTGGAAATAGAAACACGTCCACAAAGTAATATGGACACCAACTACTCTAGAAGAAGCTGTTTTTTTTTTAAAGATATTATAGCAATAATTGATGGGGGCACATATAGAGCTTGAAACTTGTTTTTGTTCACATTTATAGGTCAAAGTCAAAGTAGAATTGTAGTATTATGAATATCAATATATATTATCAAAATGTATGAATAAGCTTTATAGCTCGTCACATATTGTCTCCCTTTCAATTCTAAAATGATATATTATCCTAGAAAGTTATCGAAATAATAGTGTAAAAGGTTTCGAATACATGACCTTTCAATTCGAATGTCACAATCTTAGTATGTAACTATATTCTAATTCTAATTACTAATCTTTACGCCCTATCAAATTATTTAATGAAATTACAGGAGAAAAATCAAATGAATAGAAAAATCTACTACTATTATTGTTAGAAAAACAGGGACAACAAATATAGGCAATCATATGTTACTATCTTCTTTTTACGAAATTAAATTTAAATATATTAAATTATTACAATACCCGAAATATTTCCCGAGCTTGAGCGACCCACTGGTTTACAGATTATAAAGGCTATGATAAATTGGCCATCTTTATTGACATTTCTTAGAAGTATTGGTGAGGTCAACTTGATATTCATTGGCTATTCTTTCATCTTGGCCCACTGGCCACTAAGTTCTAGGAATGTTATAATTTATTTTTATTTTTGTGGATGTTAGAAATCAGGAGACCTTTTTCTGTAAATTTACAAACATTAATTGAATCATTCAAGTGGTCGGACAAGATATACATATGCGCTAGACCAGCAGTGCCACCATTCTAAAATCCTCTGGACAAGGAGGATCCTGAAACGTTGAAATAAGAAAGCAAAAGAAACGGAAACGTTCGAGAAAAAAAAATACTCACTACACTCTCATTTATTTTTTGATATCAACTTAAATCCCTAAGTAAATAGGTTTACATCCTGTTATGTCTGATTTTTACAGGTTGATGTTGACGTAATGACTTAAGAACCTTGACGCTAAGACGCAAGGTTAACCGCGAAAGTAAGGTGCAGAGACTAAGTCAGCCGAATAAGCAACTAATGGTCCGAGAAAGAAGGATTATAAATTGAACGTGCTTGACCAAATAAGGTTGCGAGTAAGCGGTAGTTGCACAAAGCTAGGAGGCAGATACGATCAGTTGAGCATAGCAAGGAGAATCTCCTAGAATTAGGGAAGACAACCGTTGTAAAATCTTAGCTTAGTATTATGGTATTTAAGCACATAAAAAGCCATAAAAAACACACGACATTATTCAGAAAAACAGCATACAAGAAAAAGCTATTCACCATTCTCATTCACGGATTACTCCTTTACTTAGATCAAGAAGATAAGTTGTAACGATTGTTGTTCATCTAGAACGACGATCATCGATAGTAGATTGGTGGAATCATCTTCACCCGCAGTTTTTACCCACCTTCATTGGGATTTTCCACACCACCATTTCTTTGTGTCAATCCCTGGAATCCCCCTTTGCATTAATTCCTTGTTTCATAAGTTCAAATATTTGGTTGTCACGTCCCTAACTTTAATTCCGTCGTAAGGCAAATTTTAGCATAAACAATTTGGCGTCCACCGTGGGGTATAACCAGATTAATTATTTTCTTCTAAAACCCATACAATGGCTGAAACACCAAGTCTCGATGAAACTCAAAGACACTATGATCAAATGAAAGCAGAGATGATCGAAATGAAGAGAGCTAATGAGCGTTTATCCTATGATTTCTCTTCGCCTCAAGAGAAAATCCAGAGTCTGCAAGAGGAGTTGGCCTCATCAAAAGCATCCAAGACAAAGCGTCATGCCAATATGGAAGACATCCTTTTCATGCAAAATTACACTGACTCAGACAGTGTCGAATCTGAAGACGATGCAGAGTTCGAGGAAGAAGATCCTCTGAACGACGCAGAAAAGACTCCTGGCGACGAAGAAGCTTATTTCATGGCAAAGCGAATGATCGTGATCGAGAAGCAAAATCGACGCCTGATGAAGCTTATGTCCCAACTCCCCGGGGCACCGACGCCAAGCATCGTCGAGCATCCTGATGGTTACACAAGAAAACAACACAAAGCACATGGATCATAAATATTAACTGTTGGATATATACATGTCTAAAACAAAATGAACCGTTAGATCGTCCCCTACCCTATCACCTTCTCCCATCTCTCCTCCAAATGGCCAAACGTAAAAATCTCATTTCTGATCTCTGTGCTGCTCCTTCCATTTCTCTATGCTGCTCCCTCCTTCCATCATCCTTGCCGGAATTCGGCCACCACAATGGCACAACCCTTTCGCTGCCAAATATCGTCTTTTCCTATTTTGCTCACATTCCACTCCTTTCCTATCTCTTCCACTACCATTCATTCAAAACCCGTTTTACCCAAATTCTCAATTTTCCTTCAACTCAATCTTCCTTTTTTTTTTCCCTTCCAAAATTACATTTTTCTGATTACAAAAATCACCTCTTCTTCCTACATGCCTTTGAAATATACAAAGTCATACTCCACCAACAACGACGACCACCCTCCGCTAGATGTAGGTACATATTTATCGAATCTTTTGCGCACTTTTTAAAATTTCCCGTAATTTATTCTCCAATTTCAAGCAATAATATAATTGGGTTTTGATTAATTCAGCGAGAAAACAAAGAATTGGGATTAATTGCTGTAATTTTATCGTGCACAAAAACAACACCACGAAGAAAGAGAGCAGAGAAATATCAGTACCCATGTCTTCTTCTTCTCTATCTTCTAAATTTGATGGAATTTCTGACGAACTTAAGAATATTCTCGACACTAATATGGCTGATGCTATTGCTCGTCGTCGCGCACGTGAGGCTTTTCATTTGCCGATATGAAAAGTAATCCTAATTTATCATCAACGACGTAGGTGGTGGTCTTAGGATTTTGTCCTACATCAGCGGTGGTTGGTGCTTCCTCGGTTCATACGTTCTTTTATGGTGGTGGTGGTTCCTTGTGTCAATGGTTTGAAGGTTTAGATTAATTTTATTTTTTTTATTTTTTCGTTTTAGATATTCACTTCTTGAATGTTCATCGTTAATTTTATTTTTTTCTTCCTCTTTACTCTTCTTTTATTCTTATAGTATAATTAAGTTTCTCATATTTGAATAATGTTGATGAAGAAGGAACAAATGGAATTAGTTGAGTGATTGTAACTTTTATCTTCAATATCCAAAAGTTTGGCAAGTTTTAAGTTTGGAAATAACCAAATCAATTTAGGTAGTTTTTGGAAACTTGTATTTCATTTCAAATAATGGAATTGAAATCTGGAATTTAAAGTTTGTATTTCAATTCCTAATCACTGTTTTGTAAAGGGGGTTTGATAGAGGATAGAGAAATAGAGGTTTAATGGAGGAGAGAGAAAAAGTGTGGGTTTACTAAAGGAGAGAGAAATAAATATTAGAAAATGTGTCCAAACAATATATTTCATCCAAATCTAGGATTTGAAATGAAATCTTGCTATCCAAACATAGCATTACAGAATTTAAGAGTTAAAGTATTATTGTTTTTATTGTAATTATTTTTGTTTTTTTTATTGTAATTATTTTTGTTTTTGTTTTTTTGTAACTTCTATATCTAGCTAGTTTATCATTTTCTATAATGAGCGAATGTAATTATCAAGGATTTTGATCTTAGATCTCCCCATGTTCAATTGAAAATTTTGAATTTGAGATTTTAGGTTTGCATATTTGTTTTTTTTTTTTGACAGGATGTTTGCATATTTGTTGATTTATGCTTGGTTTGTGTATATATCTTTCTTAAAATTGCTTCAGATTTTAAGTAAAATTTGAAATCATTTCCATCTCTTAGATTAAAGGGATGTAGCCTGATTCTTTTTAAAATTATGACTTCCATCATTAAGGACGGGCTATTATTTGGTATTTGTGAGAATATTATTTGAAAATGGGGAGATTGGATAATTAAATGAAAATATAAACAAGTACATGATATTCAAAGTTTAACCCTTACATTAAATGTAATTTAATTTTTTACTTAATTAATTATTAAATGTAAGAAGTTTTATAAATTAATATATTTAAATAATTTTGTAGATATAAAAATAATAATTGAACTTTAGTAATATCTGGTTGAGTACGATCGGGTTCGAGTTTGAATGCAGGTCTGTCTGATCAGGTCAGCATATAATCTTGTCAGGTGCCGGTTAGGTCTGAGTAATCCTAGGTCAGGTTTCGATCAGGTCTGAAGACTGACCCTCACAGGTCGACGAACCAGGTTCAAGTCAGGTCAGAATCAGGTTGACCCAGCAGTCAGATCTATTTCTGACACCACTAGTTGAAATCCACTTACTAACATGTTGCTTTCATTAAATATATATACCACTCTCTCTCTTATTAGACAATTAGTTCATCTTCTCCTTTCTTCCAACTCACTCACCTAGTCACCTCAATATTAACGATTGACCTTCTTAGTTTATAATTTTTATCCATAAAAAAAAAAAATCACAACTTCAATTACAAAAAATGATTACTACATGATAAGTGACAATTATGTCATTTCTAAGAGTAGTTTTTATATTATTTTCATAGTTTTTTTTTTTCATTTATTTCTATTTTTTTGGCTTTATTCTTCTTTTTATATTGTATAATTTAATTGAAAAACTAAAGTTATTTATTAGTTTTTAGCTCTTAATCTCATAATTTATTTATTTTCTCTGTTTTATTAATTTAAGATGGATTAATTTAGTTTTTGTAATTAATTTCTATCTTTTTACCTTTCAGTTACTCTTGTTTTTGTTATTTCTTTTTATATATATTTTTTTTGATTTATGTCTCGTTTCTCCCCCTTGTGTTTGATTTTTCCATGTAGGTAAGCGTTTTAGAGCCATCATGTTCGAGTTTCAAAGTTAGAGTTAATGTGTGGTTTGATGTAGAGTTATTATGCACAACTTAACCTACACCACACCACAAGCCAAGCTAAGCCATTGTGCTCCATAAACTTCACTACACAACTCTTAACCTACACCACACCAAATCCGCCATCCCATTCCCTAAGACCCTAACCCACAACACCAAATCAGCCACCTTCACCTTACCAAACAACACCACTACCTCACAATAATATCAACACCACCACCACCAAATCAGGGTTGCAAATAATGTCCCAGCCAAAATACGAGCGGGTGCTTCGTTCGAACTCACTAAAAAACAAAGAAGTTCCAGACACAACAAGAATTTCACTCTTTAACGTACGCCAAAATCAGACGCTAAAAACGTGGTATCATCAAACGCTAAACTGATTAGCTTCCGCCAACGGACGCTAAATGGCTGACGTAAAACCCCTCGTCGCTAATCCACACATTAGCGTCTGCTAAACGGACACTAATTTAATAGTGTCTAAAATAGCGTCCGCTATTGGACAGACTCAATTTAACGTCCGTTATTTACATTTTACTATTTGCTAGATTGTAGACGCTAATTAGCGTCTGAAATGCTGCAGACACAATTTAACGTCCGCTGTTCAGACGCTAATTAGCGTCGCTTCTGTCTGACACTAATTAGCGACCGTTAATTCAAACGCTAATTAGTGTCTGACACAAGCGGACGCTAATTAGCGTCTGCTAGGTCAGACACTAATTCCTGTGATGTAGATGCTAACAATGAATTATTTTAAATTAAAGTTTTTTCCTTTTGTTCTTACAGCGGACGCTAATATTGTAAAAGCGGACGCTAAATTTGTTTTTTTTATAAAATATTTTTCACCTATTGTAGTATGTGAATATTTTTGAACCTGTTATAGTATTTGAATATTATTTAACCTGTTTCACCTTTCACCAAAGTATACTCAACTACGTCGCTATTGCGTCGAAATCTGCACTGATGACCTGTTTGAATTAATTAAAAATTCATACATGCACAAACATAAGTTAACAGTCTTAACTACATGATATGTTCTCACGTCCCAAAAAATATAAAAAATAGATATTGTAAAGAAGAATAGGAGCCTACGTCGCAAACGCATCTCCACCGCCGGTGGGGGGGGTCTCGAGGCCCGGTAAAGGGGAAAGAACCACCACACTGGCTCATCATCTGGTTGTAGGTCTCCATAGTCTTCCTCATCTGTGCCAAGTACTCCTCATGCACTCTGCGCTCCTCCTCTCTCTCCATTTGCCTGGCGAGGCATTCCTCTTCTCTCCCTTTGCCTTGCAAGGCGCTCCTCTCGTTCCCTTTGTATGGCAAGTCGTTCCTCCTCTCTCTCTTTCTGTATCCGCTCACGTTCTCTTTGCAACTCGAGTCTCTCTTCCTCGAACCTCGCGGACAACTCAGAAACCATGGAAGGAGCGCAACTGGAGGACGAACTACCTCCCCCCCTCGAACACCTCTCAAAGTAAAGGTCTGCACTCGTCCCCAAACCAGGAACCTACCCTTTCTTTCTACCGCCGACAGTCTCAAAGAAAACCTGGTTCGGGGTCTTGTTTTCCCCTCTTTCTTGACATTCAGCAAGAGTCTTATCATAACTTTCCTGCAAGCATGGATTTAGCCAATGAAATTGAGTAAAAGTAAGTCATTTCGAGCCATTTTTAACGGTTTAATGTTCATATAATCAAACCTCTACGTATATTTCAAGTTCTAATGCATCATGCGAGTCTTCAAATACTTAATTAGTCATTCTAAGCAAGTTTATGACACTTAGCCAATGAAAAGGAATAAATTAGTCATTTCGAGCCATTTATTTTGGTTTAATGTTCCTATAATCGAACCTCTACGCCTACTTCAAGTTCTAACGCATCATGCAAGTCTTATAATACTCATTTAAGCTTCATATTACTTGGTTGTATGATTATAAGCAAGTTTATGACACTTAGCCAATAAAAAGGAATAAAAAAGGTCATTTCGAGCCATTTTTTATGTTTAATGTTCCTATAATCAAACTTCTACGCCTATTTCAAGTTTAATGCATCATGCAAGTCTTATATTACTCATTTAAGCATCCTATTACTTTTTGTATGATTATAAGCAAGTTTATGACAATTCGCCAATGAAAAGGAATAAAATAGGTCATTTCGAGCCATTTTTGGTGTTTAATGTTTCTATAATCAAACCTCTACGTCTATTTCCAGTTCTAATGCGTCATGCAAGTCTTATATTACTCATTTAAGTTACCTATTACTTGGGTGTATGATTATAAGCAAGTTTATGACACTTAGCCAATGAAAAGGAATAAAATAAGCCATTTCGAGCCATTTTTTTGTTTTAATGTTCCTATAATCAAACCTCTACGCATAGTTCAAATTCTACTGCATCATGCAAGTCTTATATTACTCATTTAAGCTACCTATTACATAGGTGTAAGATTATAAGCAAGTTTATGACACTTAGCCAATGAAAAGGAATAAAATAGGCCACTTCGAGCCATTTTTTGTGTTTAATGTTCCCATAATCAAACCTCTACGCCTATTTCAAGTTCTAATGCATCATGCAAGTCTTATATTACTCATTTAAGCTACCTATTACTTGGGTGTAAGATTATAAGCAAGTTTATGACACTTAGCCAATTAAAATTAATAAAATAGGCAATTTCGAGCCATTTTTTGTGTTTAATGTTCCTATAATCAATCCTCTACGCCTCTTTCAAGTTCTAATGCATCATGCAAGTCTTATATAACTCATTTAAGCTTCCTATTACTTGACTATATGATTATAAGCAAGTTTATGACACTTAGCCAATGAAAAAGAATAAAATAGGCCATTTCGAGCCATTTTTTTGGTTTAATTTTCCTATGATCAAACCTCTACGCATAGTTCAAGTTCTAATGCATCATGCAAGTATTATATTACTCATTTAAGCTACCTATTACATGGGTGTATGATTATAAGCAAGTTAATGACACGTAGCCAATGAAAAGGAATAAAATATAGACAATTTCGAGCCATTTTTTTAGTTTAATGTTCCTATAAGCAAACCTCTATTCCTATTTCAAGTTCTAATATATCATGCAAGTCTTATATTACTCATTTAAGCTACCTATTACATGGGTGTAAGATTATAAGCAAGTTTATGACACTTAGCCAATGAAAATGAATAAAATAGGTCATTTTGAGCCATTTTTTGTGTTTAATGTTCCTATAATCAAACCTCTACGCCTATTTCATGTTTCAATGCATAATGCAAGTTTAATATGACTCATTTAAGCTTTCTATTACTTGAATGTATGATTATAAGCAAGTTAATGACATTTAGCCAATGAAAAGGAATAAAATAGGCCATTTCGAGCCATTTTTTGTGTTTAATGTTCCTATAATCAAACCTCTACGCATAGTTCAAGTTCTAATGTATCATGCAAGTCTTATAAAACTCATTTAAGCTTCCTATTACTTGGTTGTATGATTATAAGCAAGTTTATGACAATTAGCCAATGAAATGGAATAAAATAGGTTTAAGCAAACCTCTATTCCTATTTCAAGTTCTAATGTATCATGCAAATCTTATATTACTCATTTAAGCTACCTATTACTTGGGTGTAAGATTATAAGCAAGTTTATGACACTTAGCGAATGAAAAAGAATAATATACGCCATTTTGCGCCAATTTTCTGTTTAATGTTCCTATAATCAATCCTCTACGCCTCTTTCAAGTTCTAATGCATCATGCAAGTCTTATATAACTCATTTAAGCTTCCTATTACTTGACTATATGATTATAAGCAAGTTTATGACACTGAGCCAATGAAAAAGAATAAAATAGGCCATTTCGAGCCATTTTTTTGGTTTAATGTTCCTATGATCAAACCTCTACGCATAGTTCAAGTTCTAATGCATCATGCAAGTCTTATATTACTCATTTAAGCTACCTATTACATGGGTGTATGATTATAAGCAAGTTAATGACACGTAGCCAATGAAAAGGAATAAAATATAGGCGACGATTTCGAACCATTTTTTTAGTTTAATGTTCCTATAAGCAAACCTCTATTCCTATTTCAAGTTCTAATGTATCATGCAAGTCTTATATTACTCATTTAAGCTACCTATTACTTGGGTGTAAGATTAGAAGCATGTTTATGACACTTAGCCAATTAAAAAGAATAAAATACGCCATTTGGGCCATTTTTTCTGTTTAATGTTCCTATAATCAATCCTCTACGCCTCTTTCAAGTTCTAATGCATCATGCAAGTCTTATTAACTCATTTAAGCTTCCTATTACTTGCTATATGATTATAAGCAAGTTTATGACACTAGCCAATGAAAAAGAATAAAACATAGCGATTTCGAGCCATTTTTTTGGTTTAATGTTCCTATGAATAAACCTCTACGCATTTCAAGTTCTAATGCATCATGCAAGTCTTATATTACTCTTTAAGCTACCTATTACATTGGGTGTATGATTATAAGCAATTAATGACACTTAGCCAATGAAAAGGAATAAATATAGGCATTTCGAACCATTTTTTTGTTTAATGTTCCTATAAAAAACCTCTACCTATTTCAAGTTCTAATGATCATGCAAGTCTTATATACTCATTTAAGCTTACTATTACTTGGGTGTAACATTATAAGCAAGTTTATGACACTTAGCCAATGAAAATGAATAAAATAGGCCATTTCGAGCCATTTTTTGTGTTTAATGTTCCTATGATCAAATCTCTACGCCTATTTCGAATTCTAATGCATCATGCAAGTCTTATATTACTCATTTAAGCTTTCTATTAGTTGGTTCTATGATTATAAGCAAGTTTATGACACTTAGCCAATGAAAAGGAATAAAATAGGCCATTTCGAGCCATTTTTTGTGTTTAATGTTCCTATAATCAAACCTCTACGCCTATTTCAAGTTCTAATGCATAATGCAAGTTTTATATGACTCATTTAAGCTTCTATTACTTGATTGTATGATTATAAGCAAGTTAATGACACTTAGCCAATGAAAAGAATAAAATAGGCCATTTCGAGCCATTTTTTGTGTTTGATGTTCCTATGATCAAACCTCTACGCCTATTTCAAATTCTAATGCATCATGCAAGTCTTATGTTACTCATTTAAGCTTCCTATTACTTGGTTGTATGATTATAAGTAAGTTTATGACACTTAGCCAATGAAAAGAAATAAAATAGGTCATTTCGAGCCATTTTTTGTGTTTAATGTTCCTATAATCAACATCTCTATGCGTATTTCAAGTTCTAATGCATCATGCAAGTCTTATATTACTCATTTAAGTTTCCTATTACTTGGTTGTATGATTATAAGCAAGTTTATGACACTTAACCAATGAAAAAGAATAAAATACGCCATTTTGGGCCATTTTTTGTGTTTAATGTTCCTATAATCAAACCTCTACGCCTATTTCAAGTTCTAATGCATAATGCAAGTCTTATATGACTCATTTAAGCTTTCTATTACTTGACTGTATGATTATAAGCAAGTTTATGACAATTAGCCAATGAAAAGGAATAAAATAGGTCATTTCGAGCCATTTTTTGTGTTTAATGTTTCTATAATCAAACCTCTACGCCTATTTCAAGTTCTAATGCATAATGCAAGTTTTATATGACTCATTTAAGCTTTCTATTACTTGACTGTATGATTATAAGCAAGTTAATGACATTTAGCCAATGAAAAGGAATAAAATAGGCTATTTCGAGCCATTTTTTGTGTTTAATGTTCTTATAATCAAACCTCTACGCATAGTTCAAGTTCTAATGCATCATGCAAGTCTTATATGACTCATTTAAGATTCCTATTACTTGGTTGTATGATTATAAGCCAGATTATGACAATTAGCCAATGAAAAGGAATAAAATAGGTCATTTTGAGCCATTTTTTGTGTTTAATGTTCCTATAATCAAACCTCTACGCCTATTTCATGTTCTAATGCATAATGCAAGTTTTATATGACACGTAGCCAATGAAAAGGAATAAAATATAGGCGATTTCGAGCCATTTTTTTAGTTTAAGCAAACCTCTATTCCTATTTCAAGTTCTAATTCATCATGCAAGTCTTATATGACTCATTTAAGCTTTTTATTACTTGTTTGTATGATTATAAGCAAGTTTATGACACTTAGCCAATGAAAAAGAATAAAATACGCCATTTTGGGCCATTTTTTCTGTTTAATGTTCCTATCATCAATCCTCTACGCCTCTTTCAAGTTCTAATGCATCCTGCAAGTCTTATATAACTCATTTAAGTTTCCTATTACTCGACTATATGATAATAAGCAATTTTATGACACTGAGCCAATGAAAAAGAATAAAACAGACCATTTCGAGCAATTTTTTTGGTTTAATGTTCCTATGATCAAACCTCTATGCATAGTTTAAGTTCTAATGCATCATGCAAGTCTTATATTACTCATTTAAGCTACCTATTACATGGGTGAATGATTATAAGGAAGTTAATGACACGTAGCCAATGAAAAAGAATAAAATATAGGCGATTTCGAACCATTTTTTTAGTTTAATGTTCCTATAAGCAAACCTCTATTCCTATTTCAAGTTCTAATGTATCATGCAAGTCTTATATTACTCATTTAAGCTACCTATTACTTGGGTGTAAGATTATAAGCAAGTTTATGACACTTAGCCAATGAAAAGGAATAAAATAGGCCATTTCGAGCCATTTTTTGTGTTTAATGTTCCTATAATCAAACCTCTACGCCTATTTCAAGTTCTAATGCATAATGCAAGTTTTATATGACTCATTTAAGCTTTCTATTACTTGACTGTATGATTATAAGCAAGTTAATGACACTTAGCCAATGAAAATGAATAAAATAGGCCATTTCGAGCCATTTTTTGTGTTTGATGTTCCTATGATCAAACCTCTACGCCTATTTCAACTTCTATGCATCATGCAAGTCTTATATTACTCATTTAAGCTTCCTATTACTTGGTTGTATGATTATAAGCAAGTTTATGACACTTAGCCAATGAAAAGGAATAAAATAGACGATTTCGAGCCATTTTTTTAGTTTAATGTTCCTATAATCAAACCTCTATTTCTATTTCAAGTTCTAATGCATCATGCAAGTCTGATATGACTCATTTAAGCTACCTATTACTTGTATATAAGCAAGTTTATAACACTTAGCCAATGAAAAGGAATAAAATAGGTCATTTCGAGCCATTTTTGTGTTTAATGTTTCTATAATCAAACCTTTACGCATATTTCAAGTTCTAATGCATCATGCAAGTCTTATATGACTCATTTAAGCTTCTTATTACTTTTTGTATAATTATAAGCAAGTTTATGACACTTAGCCAATGAAAAGGAATAAAATAGGCCATTTCGAGCCTTTTTTTGGGTTTAATTTTCCTATAATCAAACCTCTACGCATATTTCAAGTTCTAATACATCATGCAAGTCTTATAAGACTCATTTAAGCTTCCTATTACTTGGTTGTATGATTATAAGCAAGTTTATGACAATTAGCCAATGAAAAGGAATAAAATAGGTAATTTCGAGCCATTTTTTGTGTTTAATGTTCCTATAATCAAACCTCTACGCCTATTTCAAGTTCTAATGCATAATGAAAGTTTTATATGACTCATTAAAGCTTTCTATTACTTGACTGTATGATTATAAGCAAGTTTATGACACTTAGTTAATGAAAAGGAATAAAATAGGCCATTTCGAGCCATTTTTTGTGTTTAATGTAACTATAATCAAACCTCTACGCATATTTCAAGTTCTAATGCATCATGCAAGTCTTATACGACTCATTTAAGCTTCCTATTACTTGGTTGTATGATTATAAGCAAGTTTATACCACTTAGCCAATGAAAAGGAATAAAATAGACGATTTCGAACCATTTTTTTAGTTTAATGTTCATATAATCAAACCTCTATTCCTATTTCAAGTTCTAATGCATCATGCAAGTCTTATATGACTCATTTAAGCTACCTATTACTTGGGTTGTATGATTATAGCAAGTTTATAACACTTAGTCAATGAAAAGGAATAAAATAGGCCATTTCGAGCCATTTTTGTGTTTAATGTTACTATAATCAAACCTTTAAGCATATTTCAAGTTCTAATGCATCATGCAAGTCTTATATGACTCATTTAAGCTTCTTACTACTTGTTTGTATGATTGTAAGCAAGTTTATGACACTTAGCCAATGAAAAGGAATAAAATAGGCCATTTCGAGCCTTTTTATTGGTTTAATGTTCCTATAATCAAACCTCTACGCATATTTCAAGTTCGAATGCAACATGCAAGTCTTATAAGACTCATTTAAGCTTCTTATTACTTGGTTATATGATTATAAGCAAGTTTATGACAATTAGCCAATGAAAAGGAATAAAATAGGCCATTTCGAGCCATTTTCTACGCCTATTTCAAGTTCTAATGCATAATGCAAGTCTTATATGACTCATTTAAGATTTATATTACTTGACTGTATGATTATAAGCAAGTTTATGACACTTAGCCAATGAAAAAGAATAAAATAGGCCATTTCGAGCCATTTTTTGTTTAATATTCCTATAATCAAACCTCTACGCATATTTCAAGTTCTAAGGCATCATGCAAGTCTTATATGATCCATTTAAGCTTCCTTTTATTTGGTTGTATGATTATAAGCAAGTTTATGACATTTAGCCAATGAAAAGGAATAAAATAGGCCATTTCGAGCCATTTTTTGTGTTTAATGTTCCTATAATCAAACCTCTACGCATATTTCATGTTCTAATGCATCATGCAAGTCTTATATGACTCATTTAAGCTTCCTATTACTTGGTTGTATGATTATAAGCAAGTTTATGACACTTAGCCAATGAAAAGAAATAAAATAGATGATTTCGAGCCATTTTTTTAGTTTAATGTTCCTATAATCAAACCTCTATTTCTATTTCAAGTTCTAATGCATCATGCAAGTCTTATATGACTCATTTAAGCTACCTATTACTTGGGTTGTATGATTATAAGCAAGTTTATAACACTTAGCCAATGAAAAGGAATAAAATAGGTCATTTCCAGCTATTTTTGTGTTTAATGTTCCTATAATCAAACCTTTACGCATCTTTCAAGTTCTATCATGTCATAAGTCTTATATGACTCATTTAAGCTTCTTAGTACTTGTTTGTATGATTATAAGCAAGTTAATGACATTTAGCCAATGAAAAGAAATAAAATATGTCATTTCGAGCCATTTTTTGTGTTTAATGTTCCTATAATCAAACCTCTACGCAAAGTTCAAGTTCTAATGCATAATGCAAGTCTTATAAGACTCATTTAAGCTTCCTATTACTTGGTTGTACGATTATAAGCAAGTTTATGACAATTAGCCAGTGAAAAGGAATAAAATAGTCATTTGAGCCATTTTTGTGTTTAATGTTCTTATAATCAAACCTCTACGCCTATTTCAAGTTCTAATGCATAATGCAAGTTTTATATGACTCATTTAAGCTTTCTATTACTTGACTGTATGATTATAACCAAGTTAATGACACGTAGCCAATGAAAAGGAACAAAATATAAACGATTTCGAGCCATTTTTTTAGTTTAAGCAAACCTTTATTCCAATTTCAAGTTCTAATGCATCATGCAAGTCTTATATTACTCATTTAAGCTACCTATTACTTGGGTGTAAGATTATAAGCAAGTTTATAACACTTAGCCAATGAAAATGAATAAAATAGGCCTTTTCGAGCCATTTTTTGTGTTTAATGTTCCTATGATCAAACCTCTACGCCTATTTCAAATTCTAATGTATCATGCAAGTCTTATATTACTCATTTAAGCTTCCTATTACTTGGTTGTATGATTATAAGCAAGTTTATGACACTAAGCCAATGAAAAAAAATAAAATAGGCCATTTCGAGCCATTTTTTGTGTTTAATGTTCCTATAATCAATCCTCTACGCCTCTTTCAAGTTCTAATGCATCATACAAGTCTTATATAACTCATTTAAGCTTCTTATTACTTGACTATATGATTATAAGCAAGTTTATGACACTTAGCCAATGAAAAAGAATAAAATAAGCCATTTCGAGCCATTTTTTTGGTTTAATGTTCCTAAGATCAAACCTCTACGCATAGTTCAAGTTCTATGCATCATGCAAGTCTTATATTACTCATTTAAGCTACCTATTACATGGGTGTATGATTATAAGCAAGTTAATGACACGTAGCCAATGAAAAGGAATAAAATATAGGCGATTTCGAGCCATTTTTTTAGTTTAATGTTCTTATAAGCAAACCTCTATTCCTATTTCAAGTTCTAATGTATCATGCAAGTATTATATTACTCATTTAAGCTACCTATTACTTGGGTGTAAGATTATAAGCAAGTTTATGACACTTAGCCAATGAAAATGAATAAAATAGGTCATTTTGAGCCATTTTTTGTGTTTAATGTTCCTATAATCAAACCTCTACGCCTATTTCAAGTTCTAATGCATAATGAAAGTTTTATATGACTCATTTAAGCTTTCTATTACTTGACTGTATTATTATAAGCAAGTTAATGACATTTAGCCAATGAAAAGGAATAAAATAGGCCATTTCAAGCCATTTTTTGTGTTTAATGTTCCTATAATGAAACCTCTACGCATAGTTCAAGTTCTAATGCATCATGCAAGACTTATAAGACTCATTTAAGCTTCCTATTACTTGGTTGTATGATTATAAGCAAGTTTATGGCAATTAGCCAATGTAAAAGGAATAAAATAGGTAATTTTGAGCCATTTTTTGTGTTTAATGTTCCTATAATCAATCCTCTACGCCTATTTTAAGTTCTAATGCATAATGCAAGTTTTATATGACTCATTTAAGCTTTCTATTACTTGACTGTATGATTATAAGCAAGTTAATGACATGTAGCCAATGAAAAGGAATTAAATATAGGCGATTTCGAGCCATTTTTTTACTTTAATGTTCCTATAAGCAAACCTCTATTCCTATTTCAAGTTCTAATGTATCATACAAGTCTTATATTACTCATTTAAGCTACCTATTACTTGGGTGTAAGATTATAAGCAAGTTTATGACACTTAGCCAATGAAAATGAATAAAATAGGCCATTTCGAGCCATTTTTGTGTTTATGTTCCTATGATCAAACCTCTACGCCTATTTCAAATTCTAATGCATCATGCAAGTCTTATATTACTCATTTAAGCTTCCTATTACTTGGTTGTATGATTATAAGCAAGTTTATGACACTTAGCCAATGAAAAGAGATAAAATAGGTCATTTCGAGCCATTGTTTGTGTTTAATGTTCCTACAATCAATCCTCTATGCCTATTTCAAGTTCTAATGCATCATGCAAGTCTTATATTACTCATTTAAGTTTCCTATTACTTGGTTGTATGATTATAAGCAAGTTTATGACACTTAACCAATGAAAAAGAATAAAATACGCCATTTTGGGCAATTTTTTGTGTTTAATGTTCCTATAATCAAACCTCTACGCCTATTTCAAGTTCTAACGCATAATGCAAGTCTTATATGACTCATTTAAGCTTTCTATTACCTGAATGTATGATTATAAGCAAGTTTATGACAATTAGCCAATGAAAAGGAATAATATAGGTCATTTCGAGCCATTTTTTGTGTTTAATGTTCCTATAATCAAACCTCTACGCCTATTTCAAGTTCTAACGCATAATGCAAGTCTTATATGACTCATTTAAGCTTTCTATTACCTGAATGTATGATTATAAGCAAGTTTATACAATTAGCCAATGAAAAGGAATAATATAGGTCATTTCGAGCCATTTTTTGTGTTTAATGTTCCTATAATCAAACCTCTACGCCTATTTCAAGTTCTAATACATAATGCAAGTCTTATATGACTCATTTAAGCTTTATATTACTTGACTGTATGAGTATAAGCAAGTTTATGACACTTAGCCAATGAAAAGGAATAAAATAGGCCATTTCGAGCCATTTTTTGTGTTTAATGTTCCTATAATCAAACCTCTACGCATATTTCAAGTTCTAATGCATCATGCAAGTCTTATAAGACTCATTTAAACTTCCTATTACTTGGCTGTATGATTATAAGCAAGTTTATAACGATTAGCCAATGAAAAGGAATAAAATAGGTCATTTTGAGCCATTTTTGTGTTTAAGTTCCTATAATCAAACCTCTCGCCTATTTCAGTTCTAATGCATAATGCAAGTTTTATATGAATCATTTAAGCTTTCTATTACTTGAATGTATGATTATAAGCAAGTTAATGACATTTAGCCAATGAAAAGGAATAAAATAGGCCATTTCGAGCCATTTTTTGTGTTTAATGTTCCTATAATCAAACCTCTACGCATATTTCAAGTTCTAATGCATCATGTAAGTCTTATATGACTCATTGAAGTTTCCTATTACTTGGTTGTATGATTATAAGCAACTTTATGACACTTAGCCAATGTAAAGGAATAAAATAGACATTTCGAGCCATTTTTTTAGTTTAATTTCCTATAATCAAACCTCTATCCTATTTAAGTTCTAATGCATCATGAAAGTCTTATATTACTCATTTAAGCTACCAATTACTTGGGTTATGATTATAAGCAAGTTTATAACACTTAGCAAATGAAAGGATAAATAGGCCATTTCGAGCCATTTTGTGTTTAATGTTCCTATAATCAAACTTTTACGCATATTTCAAGTTCTAATGCATCATGCAAGTCTTATATTACTCATTAAAGCTACCTATTACTTGACTACATGATTATAAGCAAGTTTATGACACTTAGCCAATGAAAAGGAATAAAATAGGCCATTTCGAGCCATATTTTGGTTTAATGTTCTATGATCGAACCTCTCGCATTTCAAGTTCTAATGCATCATGCAAGTCTTATATTACTCATTTAAGCTACCTATTAATGGGTTTGTTATAAGCAAATTAATAACGTAGCCAATGAAAAGGAAAAATAGGCGATTTCGAGCCATTTTTTTAGTATCCTATAAGAAACCTCTATTCCTTTTCAAGTTCTAATGTATCATGCAAGTCTTATATTACTCATTTAATCTTCCTATTACTTGGGTGTAAGATTATAAGCAAGTTTATGACACTTAGCCAATGAAAATGAATAAAATAGGCCATTTCGAGCCATTTTTTGTGTTTGATGTTCCTATGATCAAACCTCTACGCCTATTTCAAATTCTAATGCATCATGCAAGTCTTATATTACTCATTTAAGCTTCCTATTACTTGGTTGTATGATTATAAGCAAGTTTATGACACTTAGCCAATGAAAAGAAATAAAATAGGTCATTTCGAGCCATTTTTTTGTTTTTAATGTTCCTAGAATCAATCCTCTATGCCTATTTCAAGTTCTAATGCATCATGCAAGTCTTATATTACTCATTTAAGTTTCCTATTACTTGGTTGTATGATTATAAGCAAGTTTATGACACTTAACCAATGAAAAAGAATAAAATATGCCATTTTGGGCCATTTTTTTGTGTTTAATGTTCCTATAATCAATCCTCTACGCCTCTTTCAAGTTCTAATGCGTCATGCAAGTCTTAGATAACTCATTTAAGCTTCCTATTACTTGACTACATGATTATAAGCAAGTTTATGACACTTAGCCAATGAAAAGGAATAAAATAGGCCATTTCGAGCCATTTTTTTGGTTTAATATTCCTATGATCGAACCTCTACGCATAGTTCAAGTTCTAATGCATCATGCAAGTCTTATATTACTCATTTAAGCTACCTATTACATGGGTGTCTGATTATAAGCAAATTAATGACATGTAGCCAATGAAAACGAATAAAATAGGCGATTTCGAGCCATTTTTTTAGTTTAATGTTCCTATAAGCAAACCTCTATTCCTCTTTCAAGTTCTAATGTATCATGCAAGTCTTATATTACTCATTTAATCTTCCTATTACTTGGGTGTAAGATTATAAGCAAGTTTATGAATTAGCCAATGAAAGAATAAAATAGGCCATTTCGAGCCATTTTTTGTGTATAATGTTCCTATGATCAAACCTCTACGCCTATTTCGAATTTTAATGCATCATGCAAGTCTTATATTACTCATTTAAGCTTCCTATTAGTTGGTTCTATGATTATAAGCAAGTTTATGACACTTAGCCAATGAAAAGGAATAAAATAGGCCATTTCGAGCCATTTTTTGTGTTTAATGTTCCTATAATCAAACTCTACGCATATTTCAAGTTCTAATGCATCATGCATGTCTTATAAGACTCATTTAAGTTTCCTATTACTTGGTTGTATGATTATAAGCAAGTTTATGACGATTAGCCAATGAAAAGGAATAAAATAGGTCATTTTGAGCCATTTTTTGAGTTTAATGTTCCTATAATCAAACCTCTACGCCTATTTCAAGTTCTAATGCATAATGCAAGTTTTATGACTCATTTAAGCTTTCTATTACTTGACTGTATGATTATAAGCAAGTTAATGACATTTAGCCAATGAAAAGGAATAAAATAGGCCATTTCGAGCCATTTTTTGTGTTTAATGTTCCTATAAATCTACGCATATTTCAAGTTCTAATGCATCATGCAAGTCTTATATGACTCATTTAAGTTTCCTATTACTTGGTTGTATGATTATAAGCAAGTTTATGACACTTAGCCAATGTAAAGGAATAAAATAGACGATTTCGAGCCATTTTTTTAGTTTAATGTTCCTATAATCAAACCTCTATTCCTATTTCAAGTTCTAATGCATCATGAAAGTCTTATATTACTCATTTAAGCTACCTATTACTTGGGTTGTATGATTATAAGCAAGTTTATAACACTTAGCCAAATGAAAAGGAATAAAATAGGCCATTTCGAGCCATTTTTTGTGTTTTATGTACCTATAATCAAACCTCTACACATATTTCAAGTTCTAATGCATCATGCAACTTTTATATGACTCATTTAAGTTTTATATTACATGGTTGTATGATTATAAGCAAGTTTATGACACTTAGCCAATAAAAAGGAATAAAATAGACGATTTCGAGCAATTTTTTTAGTTTAATGTTGCTATAATCAAACCTCTATTCCTATTTCAAGTTCTAATACATCATGCATGTCTTATATTACTCATTTAAGCTACCTATTACTTGGGTTGTATGATTATAAGCAAGTTTATAACACTTAGCCAAATGAAAAGGAATAAAATAGGCCATTTCGAGCCATTTTTGTGTTTAATGTTCCTATAATCAAACTTTTACGCATATTTCAAGTTCTAATGCATCATGCAAGTCTTATATTACTCATTTAAGCTACCTATTACTTGGGTTGTATGATCATAAGCATGTTTATAACACTTAGCCAATCAAAAGGAATAAAATAGGTCATTTCGAGCTTTTTTTTTTTGGTTTAATGTTCCTATAATCAAACCTCTACGCATTTTTCAAGTTCTAATGCATTATGCAAGTCTTATAAGACTCATTTAAGCTTCCTATTACTTAGTTGTATGATTATAAACAAGTTTATGACAATTAGCCAATGAAAAGGAATAAAATAGGTCATTTCGAGCCATTTTTTGTGTTTAATGTTCCTATAATCAAAACTCTACGCCTATTTCAAGTTCTAATGCATCATGCACGTCTTATATGACTCATTTATGCTTCATATTACTTGGTTGTATGATTATAAGCAAGTTTATGACACTTAGCCAATGAAAAGGAATAAAATAGACGATTTCGAGCCATTTTTTTAGTTTAATGTTCCTATAATCAAACCTCTATTCCTATTTCAAGTTCTAATACATCATGCAAGTCTTATATTACTCCTTTAAGCTACCTATTTCTTGGGTTGTATGATTATAAGCAAGTTTATAATACTTAGCCAAATGAAAATGAATAAAATAGGCCATTTCGAGCCAGTTTTTTAGTTTAATGTTCCTATAATCAAACCTCTATTCCTATTTCAAGTTCTAATGCATCATGCAAGTCTTATATTACTCATTTAAGCTACCTATAACTTGGGTTGTATGATTATAAGCAAGTTTATAACACTTAGCCAAATGAAAAAGAATAAAATAGGCCATTTCGAGCCATTTTTGTGTTTAATGTTCCTATAATCAAACTTTTACACATATTTCAAGTTCTAATGCATCATGCAAGTCTTATATGACTCATTTAAGCTTCTTATTACTTGTTTGTATGATTATAAGCAAGTTTATGACACTTAGCCAATAAAAAGGAATAAAATAGGTCATTTCGAACCTTTTTTTGGGTCTAATGTTCCTATAATCAAACCTCTACGCATTTTTCAAGTTCTAATGCATCATGCAAGTCTTATAAGACTCATTTAAGCTTCCTATTACTTGGTTGTATGATTATAAGCAAGTTTATGACAATTAGCCAATGTAAAGGAATAAAATAGGTCATTTCGAGCCATTTTTTGTGTTTAATGTTCCTATAATCAAACCTCTACGCCTATTTCAAGTTCTAATGCATAACGCAAGTCTTATATTACTCATTTAAGCTTTCTATTACTTGACTGTATGATTATAAGCAAGTTTATGACACTTAGCCAATGAAAAGGAATAAAATAAGCCATTTCGAGCCATTTTTTGTGTTTAATGTAACTATAATCAAACCTCTACGCATATTTCAAGTTCTAATGCATCATGCAAGTCTTATATGACTCATTTAAGCTTCCGATTACTTGGTTGTATAATTATAAGCAAGTTTATGACACTTAGCCAATGAAAAGGAATAAAATAGACGATTTCGAACCATTTTTTTAGTTTAATGTTCCTATAATCAAACCTCTATTCCTATTTCAAGTTCTAATGCATCATGCAAGTCTTATATGACTCATTTAAGCTACCTATTACTTGTGTTGTATGATTATAAGCAAGTTTATAACACTTAGCCAATGAAAAGGAATAAAATAGGTCATTTCGAGCCATTTTTGTGTTTAATGTTCCTATAATCAAACCTTTAAGCATATTTCAAGTTCTATTGCATCATGCAAGTATTATATGACTCATTTAAGCTTCTTATTACTTGTTTGTATGATTGTAAGCAAGTTTATGACACTTAGCCAATGAAAAGGAATAAAATAGGCCATTTCGAGCCTTTTTTTTGGTTTAATGTTCCTATAATCAAACCTCTACGCATATTTCAAGTTCGAATGCATCATGCAAGTCTTATAAGACTCATTTAAGTTTCCTATTACTTGGTTATATGATTATAAGCAAGTTTATGACAACTAGCCAATGAAAAAGAATAAAATAGGCCATTTCGAGCCATTTTCTACACGTATTTCAAGTTCTAATGCATAATGCATGTCTTATATGACTCATCTAAGATTTCTATTACTTGACTGTATGATTATAAGCAAGTTTATGACACTTAGCCAATGAAAAAGAATAAAATAGGCCATTTCGAGCCATTTTTTGTGGTTAATGTTCCTATAATCAAACCTCTACGCATATTTCAAGTTCTAAGGCATCATGCAAGTCTTATATGATCCATTTATGCTTCCTTTTATTTGGTTGTATGATTATAAACAAGTTTATGACACTTAGCCAATGAAAATGAATAAAATACGCTATTTCGAGCCATTTTTTGTGTTTAATGTTCCTATAATCAAACCTCCACGTCTATTTCAAGTTCTAATGCATCATGCAAGTCTTATATTACTCTTTTAAGCTTTCTATTACTTGGTTGTATGATTATAAGCAAGTTTATGACACTTAGCCAATGAAAAGAAATAAAATAGGCCATTTCGAGTTTTTTTTATTTTAATGTTCCGATAAAATAACTTTTTGGTTTATTTCAATTACCTTGATTTGCAGGACTTTGGCATTGATCGGCACTTTTCCTCCAGACTCATCCCTCATGTGTGTGTCGATGTACATGTCCACAGCGGAAGGTAGCACCCCTCCATGTTGTGCGGCCTACACGTTCAAACGCATTAATTAAATAAAGTTTATGGATTAAATGTATTCAACACAAGTTACACTTAACAATCTTTTAGCGCGCTCTGCTGAAGAAATGGAGCCTTGGCAATGAGAAGGAGGTACATTGCTAGTCAAATCACCTCCTCGTCGGTTCTTGCTGGCCTTCTCAGATCGGGCTCTGAACTCCTCGTCTTGAGCATTCTTCATCATCTGCTCGTGAACGCTCGTAGACATCCATACCGGACGTACACCACCCTTCTTCTTCACTGTGAAGTGATGATTATCTTTCAATCTTTTGGCCATTTTTTGGTCGAATGTAGACCTCACTTCGGATTCAATCTCCTCCCTCCATCTATAAATGGTCTACATGGACATATAAGAAACCAATAACAAAGGGTTAGTACATCATATTATAAAGTTAAGTAAAAACTTAATAAATACGATTTCACCTTGAAAAGAGAAAACCAATGGTTTTTTGTGTCGTCATCAACCTGCGACCAGTTCCTCCATGGATGGTGGAAATGTTGCTTGAAGCATTTACTCAAGGAGCGAATGACTCCATTGTCTTCAAACCTGATGAAAAGCAAAGCAAACATTAGAGAAACAACACCAATAAAATCTATTAAAAGTAATCAAGTATCACGCTTATAATATAATTTACCAAAGTCCATTGGGGTCCAACTCCTTTCGCTTGTCAACTACCCCACCCCCATTATTGTCCTCTACCCTTAGTTCTTCCTCTGCCTCATCCCTCTCAAGATCGTCATCATGTTGAAGCCGAAGTAAAAGGTCAGGGTCTGGCTCAGGCCGCTCTCTGCCACGACCTCGACTACTACCCCCACCACGAGAACCACCCCGAGATCCGACACGTGATGACATCCGCAAAATAAATCACCAACAAAGATTTAAGGCGTGACAAACATTGAAATTAATCACATATTACAATCAAACAATGACATTAATCATACACAATTACAAAACCATAGTACAATATATTACACTTAACATAATTAATCTATTCTTAAAAAGCTTGAAATGAAACAAAGATTAACTAAATAAAACGCATATAATAGAAATAAATAATGTCTTATACATAGAATGAGGAAAGGTGATAAAATGACTTAACATATTGTCTTACAACAAAAGCAAACTACATAGTTTAACAAGACACACTAAACATCATCAAACAGATCATAATCATCCGCGTCATCCTCGTCATCGTCATCTTCGGTGAAATCACCACTCGCGTCGCTGCTTTCAATTTCACTTGGTTCTCCTTGTTCATTCGGCACCTCGAATCCCATGATCTCATCATTATTGTCGTCATCACCAGCATCATAGTCTGGTATCTCATCCGGGGCACAAAGAAGTGCAGCAGTATCAGTTCTTTCCTCCTGAAGAACATCCAAATCAATTGGGGCATCAACTTCGGCCCTTGCCTTCGTTTTAAACACAGCCCACCATTGCCTTTTATCCCTCCTAAGACTGGGATACGGCGCGTAGTATACTTGGCTAACTTGGTACGACAACACAAACGGATCATATTTTGGGTGTCTTTTGGTGTGGTTGACTTCCACAAGTCTATATTGTTCATGAATGTTCATACCCTTGTCTGAGTCCATCCAACTGCACTTGAACAAGATTGTCTTATAAATAGCCAAATTACCATGGTACACCAGTTCGATAACCTCCTCCAAAATGCCAAAGTAATCAGCTCCATCATCAGCTTGTACACATATACCATAATTCATGGTTGACTTGTTCTTGCCATATTCGTGTGTATGAAAGTTATATCCATTCACAAAGAATTGATTCCACGTTCTCACTTGTCTGGACGGACCCATAGCAAGAGCTCGAGTGACATCGTCACTTGTCATGGCACGAAGGACCTGATTTCAGAGACTAAGTTAGTACATGAAGGTATCTCAATGGTTAGTAGGAATAATGTACGAAACTCACATTTGTCTTGAACCAAGTAGGGAACTCAGCTTCACATTTGCTCCACACCTCATCCATAGCAATGTTCGATCTTGAATTGACAATGTGCTCCTCGAATTTCCTTGAGTAAGTAATATCACACACATTAGGCAAAGGACAAGTACAATGTAACTTAATGGTCTTGAACCAAATTACCTTTCATAATCACTTAAGATGCCACTGTTTGAGAGTACGTAAAGATGTGCTCTTTCGTACTCCATGTCTTGCAACCATCGCAAACAACCGTCTGTTCCTGGTCGACCGCAGTCTTTCCTGAACAACTCGGGAACACCAAGACCATGTGTGTTGGCGACATCAGGATTGACATTTCTTCCTAAGTCCCTTGATTTTGTGTCAACCCCGGGCAGAAAGTAGTTGGAGCGGAAGTTCGTGATCTCATCAGTTAGGTAGGCATTGCATATTGAACCTTCAACACGTGCTTTGTTTCCCACTTTACGCTTTAAGTGGTTAAGAAACCTGTCAATAAGGTGAGGATTAGCATTTTGTGTAAAAATTCAGTATGTAATGTATGACACTTACAACAAATTCAATTACCTTTCAAAAGGGTACATCCACCTATACTGGACGGGCCCCCCAACTTTTGCTTCATAAGGCAAGTGAACCGGCAAGTGCTCCATTGAGTTGAAAAACGATGGAGGAAAGATTTTTTCCAACTTGCATAAGATCTCGGCAATGTTGTTTTCTAAGCGCTCCATCTCATTGACTTTGATTGTGGACGCACACAAATCTCGAAAGAATTGACTTATTTCGGTTATCGCCTTCCAAACATGCAAAGGAAGCAATTCTTTTAGAGAACCGGCAACAGCCTCTCCATGAATACATGACAGTCATGGCTCTTCAATCCTTGCAATTTACTATAACTAAGATCCACGCATCTACTCAAGTTCGATGCAAAGCCATCTGGAAACTTCAAGTCACGTACCCACTCACAAAATACCTTTTTCTGAGCCTTGTCGAGTGTGTAAGGTGCTTTAGGCTTCACCAAATTCCCACACCATCATCAACAAGCTCCATTCCGCGTTTGCAAACACGTGCCATGTCCTTCTTGCACTAAGGGTGTCTGAAGTTTACCTTCACATCCATCACAGTGTTAATGAGTTGGTCGAAAAAATTCTTCTCAACATGCATAACATCTAAATTGTTACGCAAAATCAAATCTTTCCAATATGGAAGCTCCCACAAAATATCTTGTTTCAACCAACCTTTTTTATCCTTCTTCAATCGGTTCAGCGCCTCGGGACCATCAGTTGCTTTAGGTAAGTCCTTCACGCACTGCCACAGTTCCTCTCCAGACATTATGTGAGGAGCCACGCCATTCTCGACCCTATTCTTACAAAAAGCAGTCTTGTTCTTTCGAAATGGGTGATCAGACGGAAGAAATTGTCGATGACAATCGAACCATGTCACTTTACCCCCATGTTCAAGCCAAAATGTCTTGCTTTTATCCATGCAATAAGGGCATGCCTTTTTTCCAGCAGTACACCATCCAGACAACATACCATACGCTGGGAAGTCACTAATTGTCCAAAGCAGCGCTGCTCGAAGGTTGAAATTTTGTTTTCTTAAAACATCATAGGTAGTAGCTCCATTATGCCATAACTGCTTCAACTCTTCAACTAGAGGTTGCATAAACGTATCCAAGTTTCCTTTTGGATTTTTAGGTCCCGGGACGAGCAAAGAAAGAAACATGAATGGTTTCTTCATGCACATAGATGGAGGCAAATTGTATGGTGTGAGAATAACTGGCCAGCACGAATATTGCCCTCCGAACTTACCATATGGAGAAAATCCGTCTGTGCACAACCCGAGTCTAACATTTCGAGCCTCAGCAGCAAAGTCGGGAAAGGTTTTATCAAAGTGTTTCCATGCTTCACTGTCACTTGGATGTGTTAATGTGCCTCGCACTCGAGGATTGTCGGCGTGCCATGTCATTTCCTGAGATATGTTTTTAGTTGCAAACAACCTTTGCAACCTCGGTGTGATTGGAAAGTAGATTAAGACTTTTGCAGGAATAAACTTGCCCTTAAATGTCTTCTTGTACCGATCACTACCGCATACACTACACTTATCTAAGTGAGCGTCGCCCTTCCAAAACAACATACAACCTCTAGGACATGCATGAATCCTCTCATGTGGAAGCTCCAACCCATTTAGAACTTTCTTTGTGTCGTAGAAAGTTTTTTCCATGTGGTTGTTGTCGGGGATCGCTTCATTCACTAAACTAGCAAACCCATCAACACACCTATGTGGTAGGTTGTACTCACACTTCAAACTTGTGATTCTAGAAGCCATCTCCAGCACCGATATCTTGCTCCCATCATACAAGGGATTCTCAGCCGCCTTCAGAAGGTCGAAAAACTTCATTGCTTCACCATTCGGTTCTTCTTCAACTGAGTTTGAAAGTGCAAGCACATCATGCTCTTCAGTATTCCCTAAAGCATCCACCACCATATCCAAATATGGCTTTGACTGGGCAGAAGATGAGGAGGACTCCGCAACGCGTTCACCATGACATAACCAGTCAAAGTAATTCGGTTTAAAACCCTTCTTGTACAAATGTACTTTGACCGTGTCCACCTCCAAATAACGCATGTTATTGCACTTGATGCATGGACATTTTATCTTGTCATTGTCATGCAAATGTGGATGTTGTAAACAAAACTCAATGAACTCATCAACCCCTTTCACAAACTCAGTTCTAAGGCGACGCCCGTCAAGTCTGTTATACATCCAGCTACGTTCCTTCCTTTTCATAATTTAAAACTCTACACATAGCTAAAAAATATCAATTCACTATATTCAAAACTTGTTAATTGAAGTACGTACGATATGTAATGGACAAATATTAGACAACTTATGAACAATAACACTTACTAGCAAATCCAAAAGATTAACAACAACTAGCTAAGTAATAACTAAGGTAAATATATACTAAATATATTTAATATATACAATCAACTTTGCTTTTCCTATTACTCCCTCATAAACCTTAAATCTATATCCTTGAACTAACAAGCAAGAATTTGAACTATTAACAAGAATTAGGATGAGAAAACACCATAGTTGCTACCAATTTAAATACTCATTATAATAGGAACTAGTACAAAGTATAACACACATCACACCAATGAAGTAAGAATATAATAGGAACTAGTAAAAACAAAGTTTAAAATGGTTAAATATTATATTTTTTACCACGTTTATAATCATACATATATCATATATGATAGCATATATAGTGATCATAATCAAACATATATCATAATTAAAGTTTAATATAATATAATCATATAGTCATAATTAAATAAGCAAAATATCATAATCCTAGACACTTTACACG
This sequence comes from Beta vulgaris subsp. vulgaris, assembly GCF_026745355.1. Lineage (NCBI taxonomy): Eukaryota > Viridiplantae > Streptophyta > Magnoliopsida > Caryophyllales > Amaranthaceae > Beta > Beta vulgaris. Next base: position 15,241,967 of record NC_079207.1, read on the forward strand.
TAGGCATTGCTTGACCAAAGTGGGCATAAGTTGATTGCTATTGGATGAAAGTGGGCACTAAGTTGATTGCTATCGGATGAAAGTGGGCACTAAAAAGACTAAATTTTATTAAAAAACATTGAAGAAAAAATATAATAACAAAAACTAAAAACAACTACAACTTATCCAAACATTAACACCAACAACTAATCCAACAATTAACACCAACAACAATGAACAAAAATGAACAACATTTACAACAATAATAACAACAAGAGCAAATACTACAATAATAACAAGAACAAATACCATTTTAATTCATAACTCTAATCTAATGACATGTTTATTCATTATTAAAAAAAAAACCCCAATACAAATCATAATCATCTTTAAGCTAAACCTTTTAAAATTAATGAACATTATCAAAAACTTGAAAAATTAAAAATAATTAACAACAATTAGTAGCTAAGTAATAACAACAATTTATAAAATAATTAACAACAATTACTCTAATATAACAACAACAACAATGACAACAATTTATATTTATAATTTTAACAACAACAACTAACAATTAACAATTTATATTTATAATTTTAACAACAACAACTAACAATTAACAGCAATTAAAAATTAACAACAACAACAATTTATATTTAACAACAACGATTAAAAATTCACAACTAACAATTAACAACAACAATTTAACACTATTAACATCAAAACATCATCAATTTACACTAATAATTTTTACACAAAAAAATAAACAAAGCTATGAAACCATACCTGGAATGGAAGAGCGGCGGCTGGAGGGGCGGGGCTGGAAGACCGGCGGCGGCTCGGGTGCGGCGTCAAGTATTGAAGAGAGGGATGTTTGGGCGGCGTTCTCCGGCGTGAAGAAATGGACGGTGGCTGCCGTCGTCGGGTTAGGGGTTAGGGGTTAGGGTTTGGAGTTTCGGTTTTGGATTGATTGTATGGGTAGTCGAATGCGAAATGGGAGGAAATCTGGGTTTATTAGACCAATAAAATTAGCGTCCGCCGTATGGACGCTGAAAAAGCGGAAGTGGACGCTAATTTTAACCGTTTTTTTAAAAAGATCACTGATGTTTTGTATTTTGGGGGGAGTTTCATTTTCTATTTTGTCTATTCTTTTTTTGAAAGGATTCTATTTTGTCTATTCATCCCTTAGTTACTGTACTTTTCGTCTTTTCCTTCTTTCTTTTGTTTCCTTTTTTATTTTTCTACCGTTTCTAACTCCTCTTTTAACTCTCATTTTCTTTATCCTTTTTTCTTTTATCTCTTTACCTTTTCTATTTTCCTTTCTTTTTTCTCTTTTCTTTCTCTCTTTTATTTATTGGTGTATAAATACCCTTAAGGCCTTAACTCAAATATTTTTTATGAAGGACTTTTTAGCCTAAGTATTACTCATCACTCTTAGTTTAGATATTCTTTTAGGGTTTTAAGGAAGTTTAGCCTTCATAGTTAGTTTAAGGAGAAAAGGGAGAAAACTCAAAAGAAAGGTGGAGAATTGTAGATTCAAGGGTGACACTTGTATTGGAACTTTCAACCACTAATCAATGAGCATTTCTGACTCTATCTCCTCTTTTGTTGCTTATTTTAATTACTTTCATTAGATTAGTTATTAAATGCTAAGTTTAATGATTTTTGGGTTATTTTGTTTAGTTCAATGTTAGATTAATGTTTAGTATCATGTTATTAGTTGGTAAGTTATCAAAATCTCTTTCTTTTTTGGTGTTTATAGAGTAGTTAGTGAGTTAGGATTTGGGTGAAAACTCAATCATAATTGAATTAGGCATTTGATATTGTATTTAGAAATTTGTGTGATTAAATTATTGCTTGTTAGCTCTTCTAATCTATGTTGCATTCTCTTTGATCACTTGAATGTTGTATTAGAGTGTGACCTATTGATTTCCATTATTGGCTTGGGTTACTTTGAACCGCGGGATATGTTAGTAATGGATGAGAGTCCTTATATGATGTCGTTGAGAATTTCTCCGCCTATGAGAGTGGGATGAGAGTTGTATGTTGAGTCAATAACTCATTCAAGTCTAGTTCATGCATTATCTCTATGTTTGATATTCTTATGTTTATTTCTTGATTAGTTGGTGTTTAATCGTATATCCTAACTGTAGTTATCTTTGATATTTAGTTATTTTCATAGCTCTTAGTTGATTATTGACAATTTCCAACAATTTATTCGGCCTGACTTATTGTTAAATTAACACATATTGCTGCTCTTTAGTCCTTGTGGAAGAATGATAATTACTTAGTTTAGTGGTCTAGTTATGTTTTGTTTGACTTTAGGAGACTAGTAACGACCTAGTTTTCCCTATGTCACTACATATCCTTGCCACTCATGCACGAATTTATCAAATGTTTATTGTCAATATTTACTTCATATTTGCTATTGTTCAACAAAGAAGATGAAGATTTTCAAGTTGATTTTGTTCGGAAATGAAGATGAAGCACATGCATGTGGTTCCTATGAAGCAAAATTGGTTTGGGTATTAAATAAACAAATATTTGAAGACTTACTGGAGGAAAAATACATCGCATGAAATACTTGTTTTTTTTAGAGAAAATTGTCCATAATCGAATTTTGAAGATTATAGATTCTAAAATAACAAAGGTTCTCCATTTAATAAAGATTTTATAAGAAAAGATCATTTAATATGGAGAAATAGATTAACTTAGACAGTTTCCATCAGTAAATCAGTGAGGTAAAACTTACCAAAATAGCAAAGATTGTTATTGATTTCATATATATTCCAAATCATGTTATTTAAAGCAATTACTATTCATTTCGAAAATCACGCAGTTAGACACACGCTCAAGATATTTCTGGAAGCGACAAATCAGCAATACTTCAAAGCTAGTTTACGCGTTGCGATGGGAAATGCAAGGATTGATTTTCCCGATGACATGTGGTCTAATGTTTGTAAGTGTGACATGTAGGCAAAATGTCTTAGCTTTATATAGATATATAAATATAGATAGATGATATATAAAACCAAGTATCTAGCCTTTTGTGCACGCGATGCGTGCGATGATATTTTTAGGCCTAATATTAAGTAGTAAACAAACTGAAAATGTAAGTTAGTATTTAAATTCACCTCTATTTTGTGAATAAGATTTTTCCATGTTCTTTTTATGTTGTTATTCATTTTTGTGATTTTGAATAGTTTTTTGTTTATCAAGTCTTATATGCGCATGTTTTTTATAATCAGTATGATGTTCTTTACTAAATATCGTCATGTTCTTTTTTTTGGTTTTATTCATTTTTGTAATTTATAATAGTTTTTTATATGGATTTCAGTAATTTCTCTATGATCCCAAAATTGTAACCGAAAAGTACTCCCTCCGTTTCCTAAAGATCTTCCCACTTACTGTTCCTACAGATACCAAGGAAAATCAAGTTGTGTGGGGCATGGTGTGAGTAAAGTAGGAGAGAGAAAGGGGTTAAGAAAATAAACAAATAAAAAGGGGTTAAAGTAGGAGAGAGAAAGGGAGTAAAATTGAATTAATAATGTAATGGCGGACCATATGATAGTGACATGAGAGGGTAAATAGGGAAATTTGTTTTGCCAAATAAGGAATAAAGCAAAAGAGGGAAGATCTTTTGGAAACACCCTTAGACGGAAAGAGGGAAGATCTTTAGGAAACGGTTTTTCCTTGTCTAACTTCTAAATTCTGATTTCACAAATTGATATTTAAGAATTTTCATCATTTTAATTTTTTCTCCTTTTCTAAATGTTCACACTTTGAGTTTCAATTATATTTGAAAGGAATTTTAAGTTTTTCATACACAATCTGATTTCGCATGAAATGGTCATTTTTAATTTTTCTCCTTTTCTAAATTTTAACACTTTGAGTTTCAATGATAAGTGAAATGAAATTTCAATTTTTTCATACACAATCTGATTTTGCATGAAATGGTTTTTGCAAATTAATGTAATTTTTTTCTGAAAATGAATTTTTGCAAAAGTTGTTCGCAAAAAAGTTTGATATTGTTTTGTTTTTCAAAATTTATTTCTGAACATGGATATTCTGCAAAAGTTTTGGGCAAAAATTTTATATTGGAATTTTAAAAAAAGAACTAAATTTGTAACTTTTTCATCAGTGTCATAAATGAACCAAATTTCATTCACATCTTGTTTCATATTTTATATGAAAATGAATCAAATTTAAGTCTAATTATATAAAAGCACTTTTCAGCTTATTGCTATTATCTCCATTTTTTCAACTATATAATAGTCGACTAATGTGAAATAACTTTGAAGATTAAAAGAATTATGTACCTATTTGAAAGTTCGCAAATCGTCGATGGACGAATGTGTGATATCACTGTCAAAATCTTATGTTTTTCTCAAATTTGTGTTTATAGGTAATTTTTGTGAGTATGTAATTGTGAATGATTATTAAGAACAATGATTTGTAAGTGAATTTTGTGAATGTTTTTGGATGTATTGACGTCCTAGTATATTAGTTTTAGTTTGTAAGTTAATTTTTAGATTTTGTAAAGTATCCTGATCATTTGAGTGGTTTGCGTGATTTTTACAACGTGATTTTCTCAATTCTATGAGTGATTTGTAAAGTTTACTCATATAAGTGATTTCTGAGTGATTTTTGAAAATTAATTTCCGGTGGCTTTGTTTGACCACCATTTTGGTATTGAGATTCAAAGCATTTTATAGAAATAAAATAACGTTATTTATTCATTATTTATACTTATTAAAGTGTTTTTAAATACTATTTGATTGTATTTCAAAGAATCTTATCTCTACAAAATGGAGGTGAACTTAAATACTAACTTGTTCTACAAAATAGAGGTGAACTTGAATACTAACTTGTATTTTCTTTTTGTTTACTACTTAGTAATAATTAGGCCTAAAAATGTCATCGCACGCATCGCGTGCATAAAAAGCTATGTATGTGTAGTCGTCAATGACAATAACATGAAACATATTTGTTGATCGGTGAAAGTAGAAGCTAATCAAGCAGGTATTTTATTTCTATAAAGTTATAATAAGAGGAAACTTTAATTTTCCTCATGTAAGCTAATCAAGCAGAAGCTAATCAAGCAGGTATTTTGTAATTTAGAAAGGAAAGGGGGGCAAAATAGTCAGTTCAAAAAAGGACGCCGTTGCTCCCCCCTTCCCTTATGTAATAGAGATATATAAATATAGATAGATGACATCCATTTTTTTTATAAAGCCTTTCTATTTCCATTTATTTTCATGATATCGTGGCATCTTCAATTAGATATTGGTGAAAGTTATAAAAGCTTGATATATTGGAACACCCATAATCCAAAGAAGTGAATTCCATGTAATAGTTAACTAACTTTGTTGCTTTAATGAATTATACTCATATCTCTTGGCAACTTTAAATTATAAAATAAAATAGTCATAAACACACAACATCAAGCGGAAATTTAAATAGAATAGTACACAAATATAAGTTTATATTCTTTGACTTTATAAGGAGAAGAGACAAACAATAATGCAATACATAGGGTACTCAATCCTGCTGGACTGATGAACCCAAAAAAAGTACTATTACTTTCAAAGATTTATGTGATAGCTGAAAATACTTACGCATGAAAACACACATACAACATACAACAAAAGCGCATACACAGATTTAATGAAACGTACTACTCGTTTAAGATTTAGCTTTGTTTGCAAGGTTTAGAGGACGTAGGTCCTTTCATTTTTTTTTTTTTTTTCATATCAAGCAACTCTCCTAGGAGTTACCCTGTTCTCATCTTCCACACTCATAGCATAGTTTGCCCCCGGTAGCGTCATCAAGTACTGGAAAATCTCGCGATCGGCGGGTGCATCACAAGCTACGTGAAGCGGTGTTCGGCCTTTGCAGTCAGGATTGAAAAACGATTCATCGCCGCGTTTTTCATGAAACATCTCTAAGATATTCAGATGGCGTCCTGCACATGCCTTGTGAATGGGGTAAGCCTTTGGATTATCATCTAAAATTGTGGGATACTTCTTGAGGATGTAGCTAACTGTCTTCGTAAAACCTTTGTATGCAGCATAACATAGAGGAGTATAGTTTTCACGATTGTAAGACGTGTATAGTCTCGGTTCACGATCGAGTATTTGTCGTAGCGTTGCTGTGATTTCAACGAACAAACAGTCAACACAATAAGTATATATATGATGCCAGATAGTTAAAATTCTTTAATCATTTTTTTGAGGGGAAAATTTCTTTAATCATAAATAGTAGATAATTGTCCGTGTATATATTAATTAGCCCTATAATAAGATTGAGTACACTTCTCTATTGATTCAAGACCGGCCGGCGTTCAAATGATCTAAGCAGTTATATATGAAATAAAAGCCAAAAGAAATCCTTATTAGAACTTATCTGAAAGATAATTCAGATGAAAACAAACCAATTGCTATGTCAAGATACTACTAGTACATTTCTTAGATACAAAAGGTCCCATGATCTTAATAGTCAAACTTACTATGTTTTACAATGCATTATCATTTGGAGCAAGATGTATATAGACTTCGGCCCGGTTTGCACGAGTGTTTTAGGTAGTGCTTAGCCAGGGGCAGATCTAGGATTTTAAATTTGGGGGTCCTAACAAAACCAATTAAATAAACAAAGATCTTAGTTCACAAATGAGGTGTTGAGTTTTGAGATAAGAACACCAAAATTTTATAATATCCGAGTCATCTACTAGAGATACCTTTATTATATTTAAATTTCGATATTATCTCCACTTTTATTATAAATTGACTTTAACACTCATCAACAAACACAAACCATTGACATTCAGTTTATAATTAATCTATACAAATTTCCTAAATGTAAATAGAGATAAATCCAAAATCTTATATAATAACAATTATTGTTTATTTGTAAATAAATCTTGGTCATACTCAGAATATGAATAGTGTATAAAAATAAATAGTTTCATTTATTTGAAAACTGAAGGAGGATTAATCATTTTATTACAAAAATGAAAAAAAAGGTTAAATAAGAAGTAATACTAAGATAAAATGGGTATTACTCAAAATAATGAATTCCAAAATAAAAAAGTACTGAAATAGAAAACATAAAGAGTAGAAAGTTATAAGTTTGAAAGAAAAAACAAGGAAAAAGTTAAAAGTTAAAAAAAGAAAAAAGAAAAAAGGAAAGAGGAGTGAGAATTGCTACTAAAGGAATTCGATCTTGCGTTGAAAACTACCACATGAACTACCTATTGTTTGATGGTTAACCACTGGATCACCATCTGCTTTTTGAGAACAATTGCATGAATATTTCTGTTAACCTATTTACTGCTTGACGTTTAAGAAAAAAAGGAAAACTGAAATTTTTTGGGGGGTCTTGGGCCACCCAGGACCCATAATAGATTCGTCTATGTGCTTAGCGGTGGACAAGATCAATTATGAGTATTTGGTAAAATAGTGGTTGTAGTAGCGTATAGCTGTTGGAGTGTATTATTGGTAGCGGTTATAGAACATCATTATAAGTAATTTATGAGATTTATGTGTAGCGATTAAATACTATATAATAGCATAAGGTAAAACTGTTAACTAATGTTTTTAATTTTTTTGTTTTATGGCAATTCATTAATTTTTCACTACGATAGCGAGGAAGTGATTTAAATAATTTATTTTAAAGACAAGTAAGATATAATTAATATTTCACAATATTCTATACTCCAAATTCCACAAACGTTTTATTTAAAATAGGTAATGCAAGTTTTTTGAGAGTCGAATATTATCTTAATTTTATACATTGCTTTGAGTAGATTTTTTTAAGGGGATATTTATTTGAGTACTTAAAAAGTCGTATACACCTTTATTTCTATGTCTAAGTTCTTAGAAAAATAAATATGAATTTAACTATTGAACTAACTAATGAAATTGTTGTAGTTTACTTCCTCCATTTTGAAAATACTTAAAACAGTTTTACTTTTGCACCATTCGCCCACTCTTTTTTGACTGTGTCTTGTGAATTCTATGTAAGGCAAAATATAGTCTTGTGGGATCTTGTTAGACTTCTCTCAATATATTCTTTTATGATATCAACTTTTTATAATTTTTTACTTATGAAACATTAGCTAGAGTTATTAATGGTTTAAAAATATCCATTGACAAGTGTGTCAAGTATTTTGAAAAAAAGGAAGTATTTCATATATGAATAAATGTTACTTATTGTATTTTACAATTTCAATAACAATTTTTTGCCAACACTTCTATATTAGTTAAGCAGGGAGTGAGGAAATAACTCATATTACCTTCATCCACATTTGATCTGATGGCATTACGTAATTCTTTGGCTGCTCCGTCTAGAGAGACAGTTCTTGGACGACTTGATGATGCATTATTCTTTTGATCAAACTTGCGTATCATATGTCCATCATGAGTCGTCATGGGATAGACGATTATGTTGGTATATATGTCCCGTGGGATTAGGGTACTTCCCATGGGGGTGATGTTCTTCAAGATTGCTCGATCGTTACCGTGGAAAAATATAGTGGAGAGAGGCAAACCCATCATCTTCATCGTCTTCTCTTTTGCCTTCTCCATTTCTTTTTCACTGATCTTTGTGTTAGGAACATTTGGGTTGCCCATTTCTCAAGATGGCAGGGGATGGATCGATCAGTTTAATTAGCTAGTTATTGTGGAGTTGATGTGCTTCATGGGATTCTGCAGGTGTATATATATAGAGCAAGGGATCATAGCATATATAGAAGGTCGAAGAGAGCTAGAAATGTACAAGCAATTGCACCAGCAATGCGTGAACATTATTAGACCTAATTTGTTGTATGTCCTATGTCAACTAAAGAGAGAAAAAAAAAGAAAAGTATGTCCAAATTTTCCAACTTACTTAATTTCATCGCTTATTTTAATTTATTATGACTTAGTTTATTGACTTAAGGGCTCAATATACCTCGCTCGTCTTTTGTTGCTAATTATAGATTCGTTTTAATTATTCTTTCAAAAAATAATCATTTCGATTATTATGTAATTTAAAATATTATATTCACAACTTTACAAATATGAACCAGAGAAATGGTTAATGTTTGCCTAGAATATTTTAAAGAAGCAACAAAACATAACAAAAATAACTAGAGAGAGTAAAGAATTTGCATTACTCTATATAGTATATATATGAATATGAATATCTTAGAAAGTATGAAAATTTATTGAGTTTGATTAAGTAAATCACATACTATTTGTTGTTAACTTTCACATTTCTATTAAGGAGTTAAAACTGACTTAACGTGAATAATTATTGGTGGATTCATTGAAATAAGACGAGTTGTTTATCTAAGAAAAACAATATGACAACAAAATATACATCCTACAAAGAATAATGTGAACAGTAAATAGATATTGAGATAATACAATAATTTTTTATTATTTAACTACTGCTTCTGTTCCACAAAATCTTCCTATGTGCATTTTACATGATCTCTGATCACAGTTTTAACCAATTAAGTTTTTATACAAATTTGAGCATATATATATTTTGATAATTTATTAGTAAAAAAAATTGAAAAGTAAATATAATGAAATTTTACGTTGAAACAATTCTAACAAGGTTTTAAAATATAATTTTGTTTCTTATACATAAATGACTAAGTACACATATGGTGAAATTTTTAAAAGTTTTCTGACTATATGAATAGTAAATGGAAGGAACTTTATCGAATGGCCGGAGGGATAGATGACAAATGAATTATTTTTAAAATCATCTATATTTTGAGAAATACTCAAATGCACAAATATTATTGAAATTCAAATTGCGTAGCAAAACTTATACTCTATTCATGCTTAGTATATATACTCCCTTCGTCCCTAAATAGAGTGTTCATTTCTTCTGGGCACAAGTTTTACGAATAAACCATGTGTAGGACCTTCATTGTATTAAATAATCATAATTAAATATAGAAATCAGTTAACTTTTATTTATGAATTATTTATAAACGAGAGAACGCCTTTAAATACCCAATTTTATACTTTTTTGATGCAACTCCGAAATAACCCCAAAATGACCGTGAAAGCCGTCATATATCCCTTTGAAGCCAATGATAGTTCTTAAATTGACCTCCCATTTCCCAGGAGGCATCTCATGGCCTCTAGTGCCTGTGCCCCAAGAATATCATGAAGCGTGAATACCTTCAATTTTGGCGATTTTGGTGGCATTTTTGGAATTCTCTTGACCTGACCATATTTTTCTCTTAAAACCTTCCTACAGTAGCGTACATGACTTAGAAAGTATCCCAAGTGCTTGGGACCTTTTGTGTTGCGCCTAGAATTCCTCGAAACCATATTTATAATTTTCAAGTGAACCCACTAAAAGACCCCGAAATGTCATGAAAGCCGTTATATGCCCGTTTTAAGCCATATTGTTCTTATATTGGCGTTCCATGTCCTCATGAGGCATCTTATGGCATCGGAATCCCTCTAAATACCCAATTTTATACTTTTTCAGTGCAACCCCAAAATGGCTCCGAATAACCCCAAAATGACCATGAAGCTGTCATATATCCCTTTGAGACCATGATAGTTCTTAACTTGACCTCCTATTTCCCTAGAGTTATCTCATGACCCCCACTTCCTATGTCTCAAGAATATTCGAAAGCGTGTATTTTTTTCGGTAAGTAATTATATTAAGCCCAAAAAACAAAACAACCTATAGGAAGCTAGGGAAAAAAATCAAGCAACCACAGCTCAACTGGACTTGCCCAGCCATTACAATCCTTCAATCCACTCTATATCACTATTTTTAACTTTCATGTTCATGATTTGTACAATTCTATGTTTGATCATATACTTAATGTCACTAATAGTTTTATCTACAGTCATGACCACTTGATCCCAGTAAGATGAATTACGATTTTTCCAAACCATATAAACAGTAGCTGCAAGGGCAGCAGTAGCCACCATTCTTCTAAATCTAGATCCTTTGTACCGATCCTTAAGCCATCTGCACATCTGGAGAAGTCCTTTACCACCCCATCTGACACCAAGCCAGCTTAGCACTCTAGTGATACATTGTTCACTAAAAACACACTCAAACATCAAGTTCTTGACTGTTTCAACATGTTTCTGGCATATAATACAAGCATCATCAACACATATATTCATAGTCTTAAGTATTTGCCTTGTTTTCGATCTGTCCTGTAATGCAAGCCACATTATCATTCTGTGTTTTGGTATTGAGTATATCTACACCACACATACCTGCTCCACTGGTTATGCGCATCCATACCCAACAGTGCCTTGTATTGCTTTTTGATGCTATACTGCCTAACATTCAGCCATTGAGTAGTATGAGTTTTATCATTCATTTCATTCTTTGCCATACACGCATATTTCTATCCCTAATTAGCGGTATTTGGAGCACTATAAGAACCCCAATGAGATGAACCAATATAAATGCCATTGACGCATTTCACCCAGAGATTATCTTTTTTCTGAGCAACACTCCAAGCTAATTTACTCACAACAGTTATGTTCCATTTTTATGTCTCCCTAAAGCCCAATCTCCTTGTTGTTTTAGTCTTGCACAGATTTTCCCAGGACACATCTCCAACATTGTTGTCATTGTGGTTTCCAGTCCACAAAAAACATCTGCAAATTGAATGAACTTCCTTTAGAACACTTTTAGGAATTATGAAAAGCTTCCCCTAGTATGTGTGCACACTCATCAGCATATTGTGAACCAGCCGACTCCTAGCAGCCATAGATAAATTTCTGGTACTCCACACCTTAATTTTGTTCACCATTTTATCAATAAGGCCTTGACACTCATGAGCCTTCAATTTCCTTGTGGATATGGAAACCCCAAGGTACTTAAAAGGAAGAGAACCCCTTTTAAAGCCACTCACCTCAGTAACTCTCTGAATAATATCATCTTTCATGCCAGCAAAATATACTTCAGACTTTTGAGCATTTACTTCAAGGCCAGATGCATTAGAGAACATCTGAAAACCTTGCTTGAAGCATAATATAGATTGATCTAAAGTCCCCATGACAGAATAGCAACAAATCATCTGTAAAGCACAGATGAATGAGTTTCAAATTTCGACATTTAGTTAGTAGTTTGGAAGAGCAGGTTGTTACATAATGTTCCAATTAAAAAATATTGAATGATGCATAATTAATTTACTAGACCCATCATAATAGAATTCTATTATTATTCTAAAGACACACACTCTCTCCATATTATTCTTATAGGGTTCGTTTTATTATCTAAATTATTTTATTTTATTTGAAACTTGATGAAAATTATTGAAATTGTGATACTTCTATTAAAAAAAATATATAATATAAATATGATTATAAAATTTGATATATGCTTGTTTACATCATTCTATGCAATTATTTATATATTTGCATTTATCTATTCGCTTCGTAGAGAAGTTGCAGCAAACAAATTGAAGGTTGAGCCTATAAGGTATTATTATTTAATACAATTATAAATTTGATATCCTAGATACATGCATTCCTATTATCATCAAATTAACAGCATTTCATATTTGATAAATTTAGATTTAGATTATTAATTAGGTAATTTCAAATTAAGGTTAATGACTAATGGAATGAACCACATTCCGTTAGTCATTAAGGACATTCTAATGTATTTTTAAGAAATTCAAGGGTATATGGTGAATTACGAAAAAAGTAGTAGTATGAGAATAAAAAAATTTGTTAGAGATATATGGTGAAAAAAAGGATCATAATAAATGAATAAAAAGAAGGAAAAACTCACTACCTCCTATTTCCTTCTAGATCAAAACTATGGAGAATAAATATAATTTTGTTATTCATTGTTAGTTCCTCCTACCTGCTGGCCTACTACGACTATTACTGAAGATCAAATTCAGAATTCAGGATATTTCATTGCTGTCACATTCGCAAATCGTAAAACTTTGTCCACTAAACAAAATTGAGAAATTGCTGTGAAAATCATCTGTGTTTGTGATGCAAATGTTTAAAGATAATTATAAGCAGATGACGAGGTCGAAAATGTCCGCATGGATGCAGGGCAGCCAAGCTGCGATGTAGATGAAATGCACTGGGTGTTTACTTAAATACTTGGCTGGTGTTTTCCTATTCATATAATTTATCCCGTATTTTACACTGGAGAAAATTTATCATTGACTAGAGATTTTGAAACTTATTTTATTTCAGCCTAATTTATTTAAGTCAAAGGTAGAAGATTAGCAGTAGCATGACATCATTGCAATATCCTTGGAAAATTCCTCCCAAGAAATCCTAACATTCAATCATTTTCAGCCGTAGCTTGTTAAAATTTGAAACTCTAGTAACTAATTACTGAAGGAGTCTTATTGGAAGCAAAATATATATGCTTGTATTGGAAATTAAATTCAGTTAGTTGCTCTTCTTTTGTGGAATAATTGCATTGGATATTATAGAGTTCAATACTACTAATGATATATCAAAATCAAAAAAAAAAAAAGAAGCTAATGATGATATATCATATATGGCTTTCGATATTTTCATAATTTATAAATAGACCTTTTTTATTATAACCACTTTAGTCAATTTGAGAATAACCACCTTGTACTTTTTATTATTCATATTACCACCGCGTTTTTTTTCTTGGTAAGTAAGTAAGTACATTGCTCTCAAAAAACATCATATACAACCTAAGCCCTTACACTAGGAAGGGATGGAAATAAAACAGGCCACACAAGGCCAAGAAACACACTATACAACTTTACAAGTTTTCTTTCCACTCACAATCTCTAACACTCCATTTGTGGCAAAACAAAAATGAGTTCTATGCTTTATTGTATTTTTAACATTGTTAACTGTACATTCTATTCTTCTCACTTTAGAATGCCAAAACGCCTCATTTCTTGCTTGCCAAACATGATATACAGCAGCTGTTAAAACATGCAACAAACATAAGTTGCTTCCTCGTTTTAGAACATGAGTATCTTCTTCTGATCCAATTGATCCACTGGAGGATATTCCTGCTTCTGAAAGCAATGTCAATCCATTCTAGGAGCACTAGTAGAATAATTGCTTATGGCTGCGGTTTTACCCATATGCAGCAATATATCACGTAAAAAGAAAAGAGAAAATATAAAATAACCATATTGTTGCAGTTATTCAGTCTGTCCTATGCAGGTAGAGCCCAACTTATTCAGTCTATCCTGCTAAGTATTCATTGTTATTGGGCCCAGATTTTTCTCCTTCCTTATTATTTAATTGGGAAAATCAATTCAGTTTGTAGGAAATTCTTATGGTATGGAAATGCAATTGGAGAGAAGTCAGGGAGTGTAAAGTGGGAAAATATTTGCAGTTATAAAAAAGGTGGTTTAGGTTTCAGGAACATAGTTGTTTGGAATAAAGCTGCTATTGGCAACCTCATTTGGCATATTGGTAGTAAGGAGGAATTATAGTTTAAATGGGTACACACTCTTTATGTTAAGGACAAAAATTAGTGGGATTTTCAAGCCTCACCAGGTGCTAGTTGGGTCCTTAAGTATCTGAGTAAGGTAAAAAATGAATTGATTTAAGTTGGAATGACACAGTGGAGTGCTCACAATAGTTACTCAATTAAAAAGGTTCATGAACAATAAATGACACAGAGGCCAAACTCATATATCGATTATGTATCTCGATCTACAATGAAATTTCAAAGATTACTTGGATCTATCGAGGAGAGATCTCTATTATATAAGGGAAGGGGGGAGCTATGGTGTCCTCTTTTGAACTGACTATTTTACCCCCCTTCCCTTTCTAAATTACAAAAGGAATCTCAAAATTAAAATGGAGACTCAAAAAAAACTACCGAAAATTAATTTACAACACTCACTCACAAATCACTCACAAATCACTTAAAAGAAGAAACTTTACAAATCACTCATACAATTAAGAAAATCATGTTGCAAATCATTCAAATAATCAAAAAACTTTATTAAAACTTAAAATCAACATACAAAGTAAAACTAATAATCTAGAACATCAATACATAAAGAAACATTTACTACAAAAATTTACTTACAAATACTCACAAAAGTTACCTATAAACACAAATTTGAGAAAAACATAAGATTTTGGCGGTGATATCACACATTCATCCATCGGCATAATTTGCAAACTTCCCAATTATTTCACATTAGTTGAAATAAACAATAGGAAATTAGTTGGCTGTTATGTAGTTAAAAAAAATGGAGATGACAACAATGAGTTCAAAAGGGCTTTTATACAATCAGACTTAAATTTAATTCATTTTCATATAAAATAAATTTAGTTTTTTCTAAAAAAATGCCAATATTTATATTTTTGCCCAAAACTTTTGCAAAAAATCCATGTTCAGAAATAAATTTTGAAAAACAAAACAATATCAAACTTTTTGCAAACAATTTTTTGCAAAAATTCATTTTCAGAAAAAAACTAAATTAATTTGCAAAAAGTAACGATTTTTGTTTTTCTAAAAAAAAAAAATTCCAATATTAAATTGTGTATGAAAAAATCAAAATTTCATTTCAAATATAATTGAAGCTAAAAGTGTTAAAATTTAGAAAAGGACCAAATTTGAAATGATGGAAATTTTTAAATATCAATGTGTGCAAACAAAATTTAGAAGTTAGACAAGGAAAACAAACTGAGGTGTATTTGTAGTGAAATTAAAATTTAGAAGTTAGACGAGGAAAAAAAATTATTTACTTTTCCATAGTGTTTCCTATATATAATGAAACTCTTACATATATTTGGACCCATCTCTTTCTATTATATTATAGCGATTAATTATCAAGGAAAAAAGGTTTATGTAAAATATCATTCAAGAATTAAAGTACAACATATCTCTAATATAAGGGAAGGGGAAGCTATGGTGTCCCCAAATGAAGAGACTATTTTATCCCTTTTCCTTTCTAAATTACAAATCCACTTGCAAACCAAAGGGAGATTCAAATAAAAATACTGGAAATAAAATTATAACAATCACTCACAAGTCAACTAAAATCATAGAATTGTATGATTATTTACATTACACAAATCACTCAAATGATGAAACTTTACAAAAACCAAAAGATATGAAGTCCAAGTGTCCACTTTCTTTGGATTTAACTTACAAACTACAACCGATACACTACAACGTCAATACATACTCACAAAAATTTGACTTGAAATCCAAGTGTCCACTTTCTTCACAATATATGAAGTAGTGTACTTAATTCTAAATCAACTAAAAAAATTATAATATTAGAAATCATAGATAAATTCAATAAAATTTCTATTTTGTTCATAGAATTTTGAACTTGAAAAGTAAAAAAAAAAAAAGATTGGTGAGAGACTTAAGTTACAGAGACTAAACCAATTAAATTTTGTAAATAAAAACAATTATACTTTGTATGTCTAATGTTCAAATTTTGACTTTTACATACGTTGAAAAAAATCGAGTTTCTGTTTTGAAAAAAATCCAAGCACGCATCGCGTGCAAAAAATGCTTGGTATATAGCAAAAAGAAAGGGGGGAAATGGAATTTTGAATGTAAAATGTTAAATGGTGGTGAAATATAAAAAATTGGAAAAGTTAAGGTAGTAAAACACAAAAAAAATAAAATATAAGGTAATTATAATTAAAGTGGGTAAAATATAAGATACTTATTATAAAAAAATCCTTTATAAATTCACCTGTTCGATTCTCATTTCCATGTCAACAAACAAAAGAGTGTTCACATTTCGATGTTCTTCTAGATCGAGCTACTACTATGATATATTTTCAAATTTCAATACTCAGAGTTAGTTGATTGGTTCCTCCTACCTACTATGCTACTAGAAGTATTTGCAAGTTGCAAGATCAAACTTAATATTTCCACATCAAGTATCGCTGCATTTACATTCACAATTACGCATCGTAGACCATATCAAATTAAGAAGTTAAGAAATTGTTGTGAAGATCATTTCTGATTGCGATGAATAATGTATGGGAATAATAATGACGCCATCTAAAGCGGTCTATATTCTCGATTACCTTAATAATAATATATAGGTTCAATACGAGTATGCTCGTTCCTCTATTAAAAATAACTCGTTATATGGCCCGTAGGCCCTAATAAGCTCATTTACTCTATTTAACCTAATAAGTCACTATTATAAATAGGGGACTAACAATCAAAGTAAAGGGATCTCTCTCCACTCTTTACAAAATACCCTACTTTCTTTATGATATCTATCCATCCTTGGGTACTAACTTGAGCGTCGGACGGATTGTTATACATGGTGGCCTCGTAATATCAGGTACCCTCTTGTTCAATATTGAAACAATTGGTGCGAGGAGGGGCAATAATTAACTATTGCTCCGGAACCTGGGGGAGAAATAACAGTGGAGATTGGCGGACGATAATATGTTAAACACATGCTCATCTATAGAAAATTCTCACGCTAGTAAGTAATTACAGTTTTTACTACTCAGACTAAGCTACTCTAAAAATGGAAAACTTGGATCCTTTCAAAAAAAAAAATATATATGGAAAACATGGGAACCGTCAATAATCATCACCATGATTAGTGAACTGGAGTCATTCCCACGGAAAGCAAGAGAAATATGCAGCATCAGGTATATATTGGGTTTCATTATATTATCAAAATTCCCGATTACCCATTGAAATTGGATAGCAATCCATGGGAAATTTTGACAAAGACAGAAGCTTTATACTGCTTGGCTTTACCATTTCATCATGATTTCGAGATGATTTAATGCTTCAAGTTTAAAAAAGACGGTAGCAGAGGCACAACAAAAACATACTTTGATTTTCGATGGCTCCACTAAAGTGCAAGAATTAATTACTTCACAAGCAAGGAGAAAGAATCAGAACTTTTCCCAAACAGAGGGCAAGAATTCAATGAAAATATAAGTTCTCTATCTTTGCCATCACTGTTGATATGCAATTTAGAACGTGAAATTGTGCACAATGACTTGAATGTTGGTCTGCTATGGTTGAGATCAATGTATGTTTACATCAAAGGTGTTTCGGTTGGAAACGGTTAGCGTCCTCGAGTGAGTCCGCCAAAATGTGAGAGGTCACGTCCTTGCTGGGAACTGCACAGGATGCAAACGTAAACTACCCTCAGGGTGGTTTTGAGGAAACCCCCTCCGACGCTCAAGTCAGTAATTGGTCCCACAAAGATTATAGAGAGAGAAACTAGAGAGAGAGAGATAAGCTATTTTTAGTATGAGAGAATGTACCTGCAGAATAGTACCATTGGGGTATTTATAGAAGTACTATTCCTCTGACAGGGCGTATAATCCTTTGACACGTGTAGGGTTATGACGCATTTGACAGGTGGGAAGATTCCCTTTATTTTGTCTTGTTAGGCGTCCGCCAACACTGTCGGTCCTCGGGGACGAACTGGCTCGGACGGTGCTTCTAATGGTTTTATCGCCCTCGCGTCCATAATCTTATTCGCGGCCTAGGATGAGATGGCCGCTAATATACTTGGGTTATACCCATACAAAAGGAATATACTTTTATCATTTTGGCTTTAGATTAATCAAGGAATGTCATGTACGCAAGCACATATCAATAACGCACATAAGCGTTTGATAATATGCTTCAATGAAATCCCCCGCATCTCCAACATTTTGCGTCAAGTATTTCATTCTGCTTTTGCACCCAAAAATAAGGTTTTCATTGTCCAACATCTGCATTCTTTTTCTTTTCTAGGTAGCAAGAACATCAAGCTAGTGTTATGTGTGCCTAGGTAGCACCATTTTTCTATTGAAATCAATATGGTATTAATGTGATAGGATGACTTGAGTTCACCTACTATTCTATTGAATAATAGTCTAGAGAAATTCCAATTTTCTTAAATATCCTTATTATTTGATGGTGTAACAACCCAAAATTCTTAAGTATGCATCTACGATGAACGCTTGTAATTTGTTAGATTTGGGTTACCAAGGTCAAAAGTATACATGGTCTAATATGCGGAAAAAAGACCCAATTTTTGAGAGACTAGATAGAGGGTGGGTTAACCCGGAATGGATCACCAAATTCCCGAATTCGAACCTTTGGAATCTCCCTAGGGTGACCTCGGACCACTGCCCGATTTTAGTATACTTAGATAACCCCCGCCTAAAATAGGCATTAAACCATTCCGTTTCGAGCCAATGTGGCTCTTGGATCACACTTTCAAAGAAAATGTAGAAACTGCGTGGCCTAGGGAGGGGGGAGAAATAGGTAGCATGCTTCTTGATCTTAAAGAAGTACTTGTAGACTGGAATATGAACACGTTTGGGAATGTGTATAAAAGGAAGAGAAAAGTCTTGGCTAGGCTTCATGGAGCCCAAAAAGCACTCCATAGTAAGCCTTACTCGAACTTCTTGTATGATTTAGAAAGAAACCTTCAGGACGAACTAGTTCAAATTTTAATGCAAGAAGAGGCCCTATGGGCCGCAAAGAACAAAATGGATCGTTTAAGGGAGGGAGAGAGGAATACTAGATATTTCCATAGAAGTGTGATGATAAAACGAAATGCTAACCGTATTCTCTCGCTTAGAAATGAGGTAGGAATAGATATTCAGAACCCTGACTAGCTTAATTAGAATACACATAGAAAAGTTTTTCGAAAATCTTTATTCATCAGAACAGATGGATTGCCCATGGTCAGCAAACTCAAGCCAACACCTCATAGACATAGCATATCCACCCTCCGATGAAGAAACAAGGAAAGCTCTGAAACAAATGAAACCTACTAAAGCCCCAGGTCCTGATGGTTTTCATCCTATCTTATTCCAAAAAATGTTGGATATTGTAGGAAAGGACGTCTGTCATAATATTCGATCCTGGTTCTCAAATGAAAAAGTTCCCCAGGAAATGTGTCAAGCAGTTATCTGTCTAATTCCTAAGCAAAACCCCCCTGACACGGTCAAACAACTGCGACCCATAAGTTTGTGTAATACCTTGTATAAGCTGGCAACCAAGGTTATAGTTAATCGATTCAAACCCTTGATTCCATACCGGATCTCACCAAACCAGAATAGTTTCATCAAGGGTAGAGGGCCAGATGTGAATATTGTAGTTGCCACGGAAATCCTTCACTCAATGAATAAGAAGTAAGGGAAAACTGGGTGGTTTGCGCTAAAAATTGATTTAGAAAAGGCTTATGACAGGATTGAGTGGAATTTTGCGAGAACATGCCTCCAAAATCTAGACCTTAATGACTCGTCCATCAACCTCATTATGAGTTGTATAACCCAGGCCTCATCCTCAATTCTTATAAATGGGAGAAAATCTAACTCGTTCAACCACACACGGGGATTGAGACAGGGAGACCCGATGTCCCCCTATTTGTTTAACATTTGCCTTGAATCCCTCTCTCATATGATCATACAGGCAACAATGGATAAGACTTGGACTCCTTTTTGGGTAGGAAAAGATAAAGTCCCTGTGTCACACTTAATGTTTGCGGATGACCTTTTAATTTTTGGGAGAGTCGATGAATCAACGACCTTTGCAGTTAGGGACATTTTAAGGAAATTTTGCAAGGATTTGGGTCAAAAGATCAATGAAGCCAAGAGTAGGCTTATTTTCTCCCCCAACACACCCACGGAGCACAAGTGCCTGTTCCAACAAACTTTGAATATTGAGGAGAATGAAAACTTAGGTACCTACTTAGGCCTGCCCTTATCTCATAAAAGACCCTCGAAAAACCAAGTCCCGTTTGTTGTAGATAAAGTTAAAGGGAAACTTGCCAATTGAAAAACAAAGTATTTATCAAGAGCGGGCCGTTTATGTCTTATTTCCTCCACCCTTTCAACAATCCCGCCTTATTATATGCAAGCCATGGCTCTCCCCGCTGCAACCCTCAAAGACCTAGATAGAGTGTGCAACAACTTTTTGTGGGGGGATGTAGAGAACCAAAAACGAATCCATCTAGTGGGGATCGAAAGGACCTTCATGCCCAAAAAACTGGGAGGCTTGGGCATACGCAACCAAACTTTGATGAACAAAGCATATATGGCAAAATTAGGATGGAAACTCGCTCAAGGACCAGATAGTCTAGCGCAAAAATGCATAACTTCGAAGTATATTCATAGAGATTATGTTACATCATTTGCTAAAGGGTCACCAATTTGGCAAAGTATAGGAAGAGGATGGGATCTCCTTGCACAGAACAGTCAGTGGATCATGGGAAATGGGAGACATATAAACTTTTGGAATGATAATTGGTTAGGAATAGGCAATATTCGCGCTCATGTTAGTGGCCCTCTAAATTTATATGAGCAGAATTATAAAGTCTGCAATGTGATTAGGGAGGGAGTTTGGAACTTAGAACTCTTATCCTTGACTCTACCGGACCACATAGTTAGTCGCATATTGAATATGGACCCGCCTAACCAGGATGCCCAAACTGACATTCGGGCCCCAATATACCTTCAGCCCGAGGGGTTTTCGCTAGCTTTAGCTTATCAAGCCCAGTTTCCTAACCATAACATGGAAGTATTAGAGGGGATATGGAAAGTGAATACAAGCCCAAAAGTTCAATTCTTTCTATGGCTTGTGTGTCTAGACCGCCTGCCTCATAACAAAACGCTTAGAGATAGACATATAACCCAAGAAGCTCGATGTCCGAGATGCTCGCACGATGTTGAAGATACTAACCATATCCTCCGTCAATGCCCAATATCTCAAAGAATATGGACTCTAGCATTCTCACCCAATCCCTTCCGCAATCTCGATTTGATAACTTGGGTTCAAGAGAACACCAAGTATAAGAGTTGTTTTCGTAACATTAAGTGGCCTATCATATTTCCTTTCATTTGCTTTGAAATCTGGAAAAGCAGAAATCACGCCATCTTCAATCCCACAAAAAATCCACATACCCCTGAGGAAGTACTGGCTCAGGCGTGGAGAAATGCAAAAGACTTCCTTCAAGCAACCCATGTATCTGGAACTCAAAATGTTAGTACCCAGACCTATCGCCTAGGAGACCATACACCTAATAACTGGACCATGCTAAACGTAGACGTGGCTTTCAAGGGCCAAGCCCAGATAAGCGGACTTGGGGGGGTGTTGAGAATAAAAGAGGGGAACTGGGTTATAGGTTTCACGAAAACCACCTTTGCGAGGGATCCTTTAGGGGGCTGAACTTCAGGGGATTCGGGAGGGACTAGAACTCGCACTCAATCATGGTCTTAAAAAATTGGTACTGTTGTGCATGTACATGTTATGTTTTATGCACATGTTATGTTTTGATGATGAAAATTAATATAATATGTTATAGCATGAAAGTATGTAACAGCTGCAACAGATGCATGAAGAAAGAAATTGATAAACGAAGACTTTGAAGAAAAGAAGAATCAAGAATGAAGTTCGAGTTTATAATTTCTTAGAATAGTAACTTTAGATTAAAATGTAATATGCTTAGTAATATGCAATGTGCTCAATATAGAAATATAAAGTTAATATAATTATTATCTTCTTTGAGTTAGGAAAGTAAATAATTATATTAAAATTATATTTCTATATAAAAAGGAAATAAGTTTTCAAAATCAGAAATCAAAAGGGATTAGGAAAACGAGTTTTTAAAGAAAAAGATTTTCTAAAAGTTGCGTGTAAAAAGAAGGTTTTTAATAAAAACAAGTTTTATAAAAGATTTTGATAAAAAACGTGTATTGAAAAGATTTTGATAAAAACAAGTTTTTGAAAAAGATTTTGATAAAAATCGGTTTTTGATAAAAACGTGTTTTCAAAGAAAAAGATTTTTATAAAAACGTAATGTTTAGTTTTTCTAAAAGGATTTGGAAAAATACTTTAAGTTGAAAAAGAAAATCTATATGGAAAACTTATCTTTGTTTGTTTAAAAGATAAAGATAGAAAAAGATAAAGTTTATCCCTTAAATCAAGGATTAAAAGATAAAGATATTTTTAAGTCATTTCCGTCCTAACCAAGCCTAATCAGAATTCACTTTTAAATCTCACGTTTTCAGAGAGATAAATCGAGTCTAATTAAAAAGCTGAAAACTATTTCCTTGGCACTGAGCATAGCACTGAGCGGTTAGGTTTAAGTTACTATTTCACAATTGTAATTGTCCTCTATTTGCTTGACTAAGAAGCACATCTTTGAGGATCGTTCTTTTGTAACTTTTACATTATAGAGAGTGTCAACACTTAGAGTTAAGTGTTGGGAGTCATTACTAGGGTTAGTAGTGAGGGGAATCGTATTGTATCAAGAGTTTGATATTTAGGATTCAAAGAAATAAAAGAGTTTTTGTTTCTTGTGGACGTAGATCTCAGAGGTGAGATTGAACCACGTTATATCTTGTGTCAAATCTAATATCTTTTAAGTTTATTATTCGCAAAAACGTAAATTAGCGATTTTCGAGTGTTCGGCTCAGAGCCTGGCACTGAGCCGTAAAGGATTTTTGCGAAAACGATTAGATTTCACCACTCAATTCAACCCCCCCCCTTCTTGAGTGTTCCCTTGGGTTCCAACAAGTGGTATCAGAGCAGGCTATTCTCGTAAGACTCACATCTAGAGAATAGAAACCATGAACACACAAGACGACTTTCGCGACAAGTATTCCAAGTGTCCAATTTTCAACGGGAAAGATTATGGATGGTGGAAGACCAGGATGAGGATATTACATTCAAGGTTCTGACTTTAATGCTGGAGAATCATAAAGACTGGACCTTTCCTATTCAAAACAAAGATGATGAAGGTAAACCTGTTCGACAAAGAGGAAGAGGAGTACAATTCTGTGACTACGGAAAGGCAGAAAAGAATTTCAAAGCTATGAGTATTCTCCAATCTGGAATTGGACCTGATGAATATTCAAGATCTCTGCTGCACCACTGCTAAGGAAATCTGGGACACACTGGAATTGGCACATGAAGGTACAAACGAGGTAAAACAGTCTAGGATAGATTTACTAGTCCAACAATATGAACTGTTCACAATGAATAAGGACGAATCTATTAAAGATATGTTTACCAGATTTACACTAATAACTAATGAACTAAGATCTTTAGGAAAAATCTATTCTTCTGAAGATTTAGTTAGAAAAGTGTTAAGAAGTTTGACTAATAAATGGCTTCCTAAAATAACTGCTATTCAAGAGGCTAAGGATTTATCAAAACTCTCACTAGAACAACTCATTGGTTCCTTAATGACTCACGAACTTGTTTTAGACTCTAAATCAAGTGAACCAAAGAATAAGGGTTGGCCTTAAAAACTGAAGTAGAAACGGATGATAGTGATAGTGATGAAGAACTAGCTTTTCTAACTAGGAAATTTCAAAACTTTCTGAAAAAGAATAGGAATAACAACTTCAGGAGAGGTGGAAACTCCAAAGGTAAAGGCACTACTTTTAACCCTAAGAAAAGTGCTACTAACTCTGGTTGTTTCAAGTGTGGTGAGTATGATCACAGGATTAAAGAATGCCCTCTGTGGGATGAAGAAAAGCCTAGAGAAAAACGAGAGCAGTCTAAGAAGGAGTACAAGAAAGCCATGATCGCAGCAGTCTGGGGAGACTCGGATTCTGACGAAGATCAGTGCCACGCTCAGAGCCACGAAGCAAAATTATGTCTGAATGCTGTACAGACCACTCTGAAGACGGCACTGAGCCATGACGACTCACATCTATGCTTGATGGCTAAAAGTTCGAACCCTCTTGAAGAGGAAGAAGACAGTGAGGTAAGTCTAACTTCTTTAAAACCTTCAATTCATCTTCTTTCCAAAAGTAAGCTTGTCATATTGCTTGAAAACGTAATTGATGATTGTCAAAACATGAATGATAATTTTGATAACATGAAAAAGGAAATAAAAAATTTGACCAGGCTAAAAATTGGATTAGAAACAGAATATAAGGAATTGCTGAAAGAAAACAAAACTCTAATAAAAAGGATTGACGAGAAAGACTTAGAGATAAACACACTAAAACAAGAAAAGACTCTAGTTGATAATCTCGTAAACAACTCAGTGCCAGTCACTGAGTTCCAAGCTGAAAAGTCTAGTCTTGAGGAACAAATTGAAAATTTAAATCACGAGTTGAATGAACTTAAAAATTCAAGACAACAATCTGAAATTGTCCCACTTACGCTACCTAGTGATGAGAAAATAAAAGAAGAACTGGATAAGGTTAAAAAGGACTTAGAGATTTCCCGAAAAAGAAGTAGTGATTTGAACACCTCAGTTGAATATTTGGAATCACAACTTTCTATTGCTCGAAAGATGCACGAAAAATGGACCAATGGGAAGAATGCTCTAAATTACCTAACTTGCACCACAAACAACACGAACAAAACAGGATTAGGATATTCTGACCAGCGACTCAGTGCCAGGCTCAGTGCCAGACCCTTCGAAAGAGACTTTCGAAAAAGAAAATATGTTGGCCTTCCTGAATATCTTATTTGCAACTTTTGTGGAAATAATGGACACCTAATTGAGGACTGTAACAAAAAGAAAAATCGAATTGCAAAGAACATTAAACATGTCACTCAAATCTGGGTTAGAAAAGACATTCTAGATGCTCAACGTAAGAAAAAGGGACCCAAACAAGTATGGGTTCCTAAAACTAACAAGTGATTCTTGTGCAGGTAAACGTGAGAGGAAGCAACCTATGGTATCTCGACAGTGGTTGCTCAAGACATATGACTGGTGACAAAACACAATTCCTCTCACTAGTAGCCCACAATGGAGGGTGTGTTACATTTGGCGACAACAAAAAGGGAGAGATCATTGGAATAGGCAATGTCGGCAAGTCTCTAACACACTCCATCGAGAATGTTATGTTGGTAAATGGACTGAAACACAACTTGTTAAGTATATCACAACTGTGTGATAAAGGTAATGTTGTTGAATTTCAGGCAAATTTGTGCCAAATCTTGAATATGAAAACTAGGGAAGTAATTTTGGAAGGTAAAAGATTAAACAATGTCTATATAATCTGTCTAGATACCTTACCTAATGAGAAAATTTCATGCATGAGTGCCCTACAAGATAATCCACTACTTTGGCATAAAAGACTTGGACATGCATGTTAGCTCTAGACTGCTTAACAAATTGAGAAAAATGGATTTAGTAGATGGTTTACCATCCATAAACTTTGATTGGGAAACAATTTGTAATGCATGTGCTAGATGCAAACATGTTCGATCATCTTTTAAGTCAAAGACATTTGTTAGCACCTCTAAACCCTTGGAACTAATTCACATGGATCTTTGTGGCCCAATGCGTGTAAGGAGTAGAGGTGGTAGCAAATATGTGTTGGTACTTGTTGATGATTTCTCTAGATTTGTTTGGACATTATTCATTGGTGGGAAAGATGAAACATTTGATGTTTTTCTTGTTCATATTCGAAAAGTTCAAAATCAAACAAATTGTAAATTGCTGTCTGTCCGTACTGATCATGGCACTGAGTTTGAAAATACAGATTTCGAAAAATTCTGCAATGACAATGGAATTGATCATAATTTCTCTGCACCAAGAACACCACAACAGAATGGAGTTGTAGAAAGGATGAATCGTACTTTAGAAGACATGTCTCGAACCATGCTTCTACAAAGTGGCTTACCTAGAAGTTTTTGGGCCGAGGCAGTAAGTACTGCATGCTATATATATAACAGAACTAAAGTACGATCCATCTTGAATAAAACTCCATATGAACTGATCAAAGGTAGGAAACCAAATATCTCTCACTTAAGATGTTTTGGATGTACTTGTTATGTTCACAACAATGGCAAGGATAATTTGGGTAAGTTTGATCCAAGAAGTGATGAAGCAGTGTTCATTGGTTACTCTCCTCATAGCAAAGCATATAAAGTATACAACAAAAGAACAATGCGTATGGAGGAGAGTGTCCATGTCATATTTGATGAATCTGATAAAAGCTTACAAGATGTGCAGGTAGATGATGACGAAGACTTCTCTATTGGACTGATTAGAGAGTCACGAGACAAACAGCATGATGAGAATCAACCTGAAACAAGTTCTGAGGCTCAGAGCATGGCACAGTCTGAAGAACAAATCAACAACTGCGACGAGAATGAAAAAGATGCAGAAGAGTAACTGAAACTGTCGAAGAAGAAGTGTCGGCAGAACCAACAGAAGCTGAAGAAAACGAAAACAACAGTGAACGCTCAGAGCATGGCACTGAGCCACAGAACGAAATTTTCACTCCGAAGAAGTGGAAACACCAAGGATCACATCCTACTGACCTAATACTCACAACATATCAAAGGGAGTCCAAACTCGTTCATCTCTTCATAACTTTTGTGCTTTCAATGCTTTTATATCTGAAATTGAACCATCTAATTATAAAATTGCATTGACTGACCCTGATTGGATTTTGGCTATGCAGGATGAGTTAAATCAATTCAAAAGAAATGAAGTTTGGCATCTAGAACCTCGTCCCACTCATCAATCAGTAATTGGAACAAAATGGGTTTTTAGAAACAAACTGGATGATAGTGGGATGATTGTTCGAAATAAAGCCAGACTAGTGTGCCAAGGCTTTAACCAACAAGAGGGAATTGATTATGATGAGACCTTTGCCCCTGTAGCCCGTTTAGAAGCTATTCGAATTTTGATATCCTTTGCAGCTTTTAAAAATATTAAACTTTTTCAAATGGATGTCAAAACTGCATTCTTAAACGGGTACTTAAAAGAAACAGTGTATGTTGAACAACCTCCTGGCTTTATTGATCAAAATTTTCCTAAACATGTTTATAAACTAGATAAGGCCTTTATGGTTTAAAGCAAGCTCCTAGAGCTTGGTATGAACGCCTATCTACTTTTTAATGGAAAATGGCTTTAAAAGAGGTTCAGTAGATAGGACATTGTTTCTGAAAAGTAAGGGGGAAGAATTGCTAGTTGTTCAAATTTATGTTGATGATATTATTTTTGGAGCAACTACAGAATTATTATGTCATTATTTTGCTGAACTAATGAAAGTGAATTTGAAATGTCTATGATGGGAGAATTAAGTTTCTTCCTAGGTTTACAAATCAAGCAACTGGATAATGGCATCATGATACATCAACAGAAATATGTGAAGGAACTATTGAAGAAGTATGGTATGGAAGATTCAAAGACTTATCCTACACCTGTACCTACTGCACTTAAGTTAGATCTGGACGAAAATGGTAAGAAAGTAGATGAAACAATCTACCGAGGTATGATAGGTTCTCTTCTTTATTTAACTTCCAGTCGACCAGATATTCTTCACAGTGTATGTCTCTGCGCCAGATTTCAATCATGTCCAAAGGAGTCTCACTTCAAAGCTGTCAAACGAATCCTTAGATACTTAAGAGGCACTAATAACTTATATCTATGGTATCCTAAAGGAGGCAACTTTGACTTGATTGGTTTTTCTGACGCAGATTATGCAGGGTTTTTAGTAGATAGAAAAAGTACCTCTGGAACAGCCACCTTCTTAGGTCCTTGCTTAATCTCATGGGCTTCCAAAAAGCAAAATTCCGTGGCTCTTTCCACTGCAGAAGCTGAATATGTTGCAGCCGCATCTTGTTGTGCACAGGTATTATGGGTAAGACAACAACTTAGAGATTTTGGTGTTTTGATTGATAATGTGCCCATTATGTGTGATAATACAAGTGCCATAAACATCTCTAAAAATCCTGTTCAACATTCACGTACAAAGCATATAGAAATTAGATATCATTTCTTACGTGATCATGTCGAAAAAGGTAATATAGCCCTTGAATTTATTTGTACTGAAGACCAAATAGCTGATATTTTCACTAAACCTCTTGCTCGTGAAAGATTTGAAAAACTTAGATTAGCCTTGGGGTATTTCAAGTGCCTAGTTGATTAATGTGTCCTTGATCCCTTTGCAAACTTAAGAGTTCAAAAGATTATACTTACACTAAGTCAGATGTTTGATTTAATTCAAGACTCCTGAAAAGGCTAATGATGCTGTCCTGATAACTGACACCTAAGTTGCTTCAGAAAAAATTCCAACAAAAGTATCACAATTTTCGAAAATTTCCATTGATGTTGCTTTGTTAAAACAAAAAGAATTTCAACAACTGTTTTATAAAATTTTTCTTCGAAATCTCGTGCAAAGCATTTGAGAAATAAGGCTAAGTAGACTAACCTTCCCTCATTAATTAACCCCACCTAACCCACAAAACCGGCTCCTTTTTACTTTCAAAATAACCCAAACCCCAATCCCTTCTCATAACCGGTTAAACCCTAAAAAACCTTCCACCTTCTCTCTACTTTCACCTGCAAGTGCTCAACCATGGGAAGAAAGATGGTTGCTAGGCGGCGGTTCCTCAAGAAAACTGACGCTCCATCTACCCCCTCACCGACCCCCACACCCCCATCATCACCTCCAAGAATTTCGACACCCCCGCTGTCACCTCCACCACAACCGTCACCCCCTCCGTCACCTCCTCCACCGCCTCCTCAGTCAACCCCACCGTCCACAACAAATTTACCAAAACCCCCCACCTTCACAAAAGGCCGCTTCAAAACCTTCGCTTCAAAATCTCCGGCCACAAAACCCTTTGTCCGAAAACCGACCACCAGATCTGCTACACACTCCGTGCCAAAGTCGAACCCGCCTCCCTCTCCTCGCCGGCCACAACATTCAGGTCCGTCGAGTTCCGCTGCTACCTCCGACGCGCCTCCTCCAAAACGAAAAAAAATCCTTCCGGTAAGTCTTCTGCTTCACAACAAGAAACTTCTGTCAAAGTTTTATCCGGTCGGGTTTTTCCCACTGATTGGGTTGCACAACCAGCATTTAAGTTTTTCTTGGATGCTTTACAATCACAAGGTTGGGTGAAACTGATGAATTGTAACGCTGGGGTGTATGAATCTAAGGTTGCTGAATTTTATGAGAATTTGTCTGTTAATGAGGATTTGGTCTTAAGTTCGTTTGTCAATGGTACTATGATTACCCTCACTGTGACTGAGTTAGCTCAGATCTTAGGAGTACCTTGCTCAGGTTTTTCAGAATTACCTCACCAATCATGGCCGTTGTTGTCGGGAATTGACAACGCCACGATTAGCCGGACCTTATCAGATCAGCCCCTCACTCATGCCCAAATTTTTTCTGTTTCCCGTCTCTCTGCTCCACATAAGCTACTCCGTAACTTGATCACCAAGTCTATTTTGCCTCGCATTGAAAACCGCGGTGAATGTCTCATTATGGACCAGGTCCTTCTTTGGTTGCTGATTCATGATCTCCCCATTAGTCTGCCTCATCTGATGATTCTCCATATGAAGAATCTTTCTCAATCTTCTCTATACTATCCCTATGGTGTTTGGCTTACTAAGGTTTTTGATGCCTTTGATGTGATCTGTCCCATACTAAGGGGGTCACCTGTGTTGATGTTATGAGTACTGGGCTTTTGAGCAAGATGGATTTATGTGTTATGAATGATGAATTGGTCAAGAAAGATTTTCGGGGTTGTGTTCCAAAGGATGCTTGTATTGGTTGTTTGAAGCTTGGGGAGGAGGTGCGTGAGATGCGCCGGCAATTACAGCAGATTTCAGCTCGTCAAAGAGCAAGTGATACCCTTGCCGCTCAACGTCACCGTCAACTTATGTCCAAACCCTGACCAGCTTTCTTTATCCTAGTTCTACTTTGACCTTTTGATAATGCTTTGTAGTTTTTGTAAACTTGTTGTTTTTATAACTATTTTGGTACTTTTGGATACTTTTTGGATGTTTCTGATGATTGTGAATTGGTGTTGGTTGTAGCACCAGCATCCCTAGCCCACTTGGTTGAGCTATTGGATTATTTTGGATATATTCTGACTATATGTGTGTTTTTTGTCTTTTTGCTGCTTTTTGAGAATGACAAAAGGGGGAAAAGAAAGCATATAATATTGACTAGAATCTTGATGATATCCTAGGTTGAAATAATGTGAATAAAATATAAATGAGCATGTGGGGACAAGTGAATGATTGAAAGCTATTAATCTGAGGTACGGATAGATTCTAAAAGGGTAAATACTAAATATTCAATCCATGCATTGTTTGAGGGGGAACAAAAGTCAATATGCATACTTTAAGGGGGAACAAATGTTTATTTAACAATATTATATTCATGAGTTTGTCATCATCAAAAAGGGGGAATTTGTTGTGCATGTACATGTTATGTTTTATGCACATGTTATGTTTTGATGATGAAAATTAATATAATATGTTATAGCATGAAAGTATGTAACACTGCAACAGATGCATGAAGAAAAAATTGATAAACGAAGACTTTGAAGAAAAGAAGAATCAAGAATGAAGTTCGAGTTTATAATTTCTTAGAATAGTAACTTTAGATTAAAATGTAATATGCTTAGTAATATGCAATGTGCTCAATATAGAAATATAAAGTTAATATAATTATTATCTTCTTTGAGTTAGGAAAGTAAATAATTATATTAAAATTATATTTCTATATAAAAAGGAAATAAGT
This sequence comes from Beta vulgaris subsp. vulgaris, assembly GCF_026745355.1. Taxonomy (NCBI): domain Eukaryota; kingdom Viridiplantae; phylum Streptophyta; class Magnoliopsida; order Caryophyllales; family Amaranthaceae; genus Beta; species Beta vulgaris. The sequence continues at coordinate 15,273,379 of NC_079207.1, forward strand.
TTTCAAAATCAGAAATCAAAAGGGATTAGGAAAACGAGTTTTTAAAGAAAAAGATTTTCTAAAAGTTGCGTGTAAAAAGAAGGTTTTTAATAAAAACAAGTTTTATAAAAGATTTTGATAAAAAACGTGTATTGAAAAGATTTTGATAAAAACAAGTTTTTGAAAAAGATTTTGATAAAAATCGGTTTTTGATAAAAACGTGTTTTCAAAGAAAAGATTTGTATAAAAACGTGTTTTCAGTTTTTCTAAAAGGATTTGGAAAAATACTTTAAGTTGAAAAAGAAAATCTATATGGAAAACTTATCTTTGTTTGTTTAAAAGATAAAGATAGAAAAAGATAAAGTTTATCCCTTAAATCAAGGATTAAAAGATAAAGATATTTTTAAGTGATTTTCGTCCTAACCAAGCCTATAAAAGGGAATTAGAATTCACTTTTAAATCTCACGTTTTCAGAGAGATAAATCGAGTCTAATTAAAAAGCTGAAAACTATTTCCTTGGCACTGAGCATAGCACTGAGCGGTTAGGTTTAAGTTACTATTTCACAATTGTAATTGTCCTCTATTTGCTTGACTAAGAAGCACATCTTTGAGGATCGTTCTTTTATGTAACTTTTACATTTTAGAGAGTGTCAACACTTAGAGTTAAGTGTTGGGAGTCATTACTAGGGTTAGTAGTGAGGGGAATCGTATTGTATCAAGAGTTTGATATTTTAGGATTCAAAGAAATAAAAGAGTTTTTGTTTCTGGACGTAGATCTCAGAGGTGAGATTGAACCACGTTATATCTTGTGTCAAATCTGATATCTTTTAAGTTTATTATTCGCAAAAACGTAAATTAGCGATTTTCGAGTGTTCGGCTCAGAGCCTGGCACTGAGCCGTAAAAGGATTTTTGCGAAAAACGATTAGATTTCACCACTCAATTCAACCCCCCCTTCTTGAGTGTTCCCTTGGGTTCCAACAGGTACTATTTTCCGATTGTATGAAGGCGGTGCAACTCATTGACCAAGAAGTAACCCAAACTAACATTTATACTAATGTTATATGTAAATGCAGGGAGTTAGCCCGGAAGTTTGAGGAATTCAAGGCCTGGCACTGTAGGAGGCAAGACAACAAAGCTTGCGGACCGAATGGCGAAGTTTTGCATGGAACATGAAGACCAACAAATATGTAATAGCGTAGCTATTATTTTCAATCAAGTCCCTAGCTACTGCGTAGAAACGTATTTGGACGAATGTATTAGTGAAACCACTAGGTTTGACTCTGTGGAGTTTGTTTGACACTTTGATTTAATTTAATGCATCCTTTATTTCACCAAAAAAAAAAACCCAAAATTCTACTAATTCTAATCAACATAGTTTAATCACAATGGAAGCGTTATCAAGATAAAATTTGACCTATTACCACAACATTCTCAATTTATAAGGAAGAGAATATCGAAATACCTCAAAACACACTCCATACATTACTTAATGTATACAAAGATGTTCCGATAGAAGCTCCTGGGTTACATACACCAAAATCTGACTAAAATTCAGTAGTCTATCACTTGCTTAACTATGTATATAGAAGTCATTACTTAATTCACATTATAAAACTTTATTACAAAAGTAAACACCTTCATCATATATCCTCGTACTATCTTGCATCAAAATCAAACTCTGCCACCCACCAAGTGACAGGCCACAGAAATGACAAAACAATCAGCAAAGCTGAGTACACACTGTGTAATAGAAAATACAAGTTTAGGTGTATTTTGAAAACTAACACATAGTTATAATAACAAATAATCACATTCAACTTAATTACCATAGTTTCACAAAATCAAATCGTATGCATGTGCCATAGATAAATTGATTTCTTAGGTGGTTGTTATTCGTTCCTGATCTCGAAAAGTAGCTAGCATGGAAATGACAAGATAAAATTTCCTATCTTCTTGCCTCCCACAATTTCCTCCGCCAATTTTGTGGCCCCCTCCTATAATCCCCAATTTGATTTTGACACTATTGAGTGTGATTGCGATGAAATATGATGACTGCTCTTGTTTCACATTGAGAGATTTGTAAAATATTACACCATTGCACCAGTGTATAGGAGGAGAGAGGAGGCGAGGTTTGAAGCAGGGGAGGAGATAAGATAAGGGTTTGAACAAGGTAGGGGAGTCGAGAGAAATTAAATAAAAAGAGGAGTGAATATATATAAGGTGCAAAAAAAGAATAAAAATTCAAGATTCTAGATTTCCGACGGAATCTCCAACCTCCGATCACATTTATGATGTGCATTTGCACCTCGAGTTAAAGCTCATGCTACGGAATATATCCGTTAAATGTTATGATGTTTAGTGCACTTGAACTATAGTTCGTGTTGTACTAGTCAATTAACCCTCCTAGCTCGTTCTAGCATGCGTATGCATAGAGAACCAAATTTTTTGGGTATAAAGGGCACCACTTGGAATGATTAACTTAATATGTTAATTTGAAGTATATTGTGCTGAGCATATCTAAAGGTATATATATAGTAGTATATAACTATACATTTTTTATATTTGTCATGTCAATAATAGCTTTATCATGGTTCAAATTTTGTAATGAATGCGTAATCCATAACTTACGTGGCTTTTTTTTCTCTTATTAACTGTATTAACTAGAATTTTCAAATTGAGAGAGCAAATCAGTTAGAGATACTATAAAACCCTAAAGATAAATTAGAGAGTTTAATAGAATGATCAAATTATCTCCATGTATCATCATGTCATATTAAAAGTTCGTGATTTCTCCTATTTAAAATTTCAGGTAAATTTTGTGTGTTGTTTATTAAAAATTCTTATTTATTAATTTATGTTGATTCCAACCAGTTATATTCGATTGCCAGATTTGTTAGCCACAACATTTTCATTCCTTACAACATTATCTAAATATAAAATATACAGTATGATTTAGCATTTGTCCTCTAAAACATCCATATATTATCAATAATGCACTCCACTTATTCCCTTCTCACAAGCTAACAGCATGAGAGTGAAGGGAACATGAAAGACATAACGCAAAATTTTAATCCTAATGCAAGACGTTGGTGAATATAGAGGAATAAAGAAAACAAAGAGTGCACTTAAGAAGACCCCTCCCATAATTAACACCATAATACCTAACCAAGAAACTATAGTGTGCAGCACCACATACAAAGCCGCCATGAATGCTACAGACATCATGGCGAGGGATATACCGAGCAATGGAAGCGCGAAGTCGAGTGATAATAGGACGAGCCTGAGATCATCAAGGTGAGCCCATATGAGGGTGACCGCAGCAAGGATGGCGCTATACATGGCAATGGTGTTGGTGATCACAAAGACTTGAAAGGCACACTTGTGGGCTAGAGTGGCCATGCCTTCGTCGGGCTTGTCGTTGTTATAGCCACCAGGGATGCTGGAGCCGGAAGCGTAGGTTACTGTGGCTACTAGGGTGGAAACTAATAAAAGTGTGTTGATTCTCTCTTTGTACTTAATTTTTCGTTTTGTTTTGGAATGGCTTTGCACTAGGGTTAGTGGTTGGTTTTGCGCCATAAAGGTGGTTGACCTATGGTGATTGTTTACAAGTAAGGGTGCACTACTGAGGTTATGTGTGGTTAATTCTGCGTCAATATAGTTTATGTTGAAGTAGTGCAATTGGGGGGCTCTTGGGACACCCGCATATCTTAAAGCCAACCAAGTCAAGCGCTGCATAATTGAAAATAAAAAGATTTATTAATACCGTACTGATAGTTCAAAAAAAAAGTAATGTCATGGTTGTCAACTAATTATTGTTCTAAGTGGTAGCTATTAGTTGTTAAACATAGCTATTCAGAATTGATGTCAAAAATAAAAACAACTTCTGAAATATATAGTGTTTGTTAAAGTTAAAACTATATTCTTGGATTAGTATACTGTATATAGTAATAAGAGATGAACTATAATCTACTTGTGTAATGTGTTTTTTTAAATTTTTTGACACTTCATCGATCACCAAAAACTACCTAAAAACTTTGTTTCATCATATATCATTTTGCTCCTTTAATAAAACTTCTATAATCAATTAAGTTAGAGTCTTTATGCTATCAATTTTGAAACATTACCTTAAAAACACAAGTGCCACTTTTTTCATGATATTGCAAATATCATATACGCCCTCCGTCGCCCATAACTATACTCGCTCAGAGCTTCTTTCCATTGCCCAAGATAAATGTATATCAATTTATGACAATTACAAATTGCTTATATTACCATAGAATACAAGTTGATAATGTATTATGTATATATTGAAAATAGACGATTTGAGTAATCTTTGAATATATTTTCTAAATAAATATCTTATCTTTGATTTCCTAATACAATTAGGGTTGTCATTAGTTTGTACCCTATTTTTATTGATAAATGGAAATCACTAGCACGGAGTTTCACTAAGGCTATGTTCAGTTAGCTAAAAACAAAATGTAAGCGTAAGTACCTCGTCAAATGAAGGAACATCGTCTCCATAATCCTCAGCAATGTCAAGAGCTGTACATCCACCCTTGTTCTGGACGGTTAACTTGACTCTTTCATCCCATGTTAAAACATAAACCACTTCAGGATGTTTCTCTTTGGCACCCAAAAGCAATGGAGTGTTGCCATCTTCATCTTTCATGTTGATCATCGTCTCGAGTTCCGGCTGTCGTAAAACATACTTAACAACCTCAGCTTTCCCACTTGCAGCTGCCACATGAAGGATGTTTTGGCCCTTTTTGTTCAGCAATAACCTTGAATTCGTAGGCAACTTTGTAAAGAACTCCTTGACTACTTTCATATTGCCTCCGCTGCATGCCGAATGGATAGGAAAGAAGCCATTATTGTCGATTTTGAATGCTTGGTTTATGAATGTATCGATGATGTACTTAACCCCATCATGGAAGCCTATATAAGCCGCATATGATAGTGGTCTTCTTCCCATTTCATCTGTCGTCTTATATAAAAGTTCACTATATTCTTTCAATATCATTTCCAAGATATCTGCCCATTTCGAGTAAAATGGATGTAAGTTGTTTATGTAATAAACTTGCAAATTTAATTTTATAATGTTTACAGGAAATGGACCTGTCTAAAGCCGGCGCAACTCTTATAAGGTAACTAAAATTGAAGGTGATAAGAATCAAACCTCTAACCTCATAGTAGAATATGAGAGCTCTTAGCATTTCAACTCACTTAATACATGCAAATAAAAAGCAAAGGTAAATTCCCTGGTTATTAAGATTACATTTTACTAGAGATAACAAACATGAATTTGCATTAAAAACAGTGGCGGATCCAGGATTTGAGCCACGTGGGTTCGGAGTTGTTCAAACATAAGTTCCGAAATTACGTTTACTATCTAGAGTTGTATCTTTTTTAATGAAAAGAGAAACTTTCAACAATTGTACTTAGCAGAGGTTCCATTCTTAATTATATCGTCACAAAAGATAACAAAATAAATATTTGTATAACAAAAGACTATCATTATCTTCTAAAACAAAAACAGTTATAAAACGAACTACGGATCGAGTATCAATTATTACGACGATTTTCTTTAAATCCACTACTAACCAAGTGTTGAAAGTAATTACATATCTATGATACGAAACGATGAAAAAAAAGAAATAATATAGAAACTAGCACAAATGAAATCTAAAATGACAACTAACAACAAATTCAACACCAATATGCTCTTCGTATTATAGTTTGGGTGAATTGATGTATAAATTCTTCCATGTCAAATGTTAATATTCACACATTTAGTTTATAAAATGCACCTATAATCTTTTTATAAATATTAACACACATTTCATTACATATCACGTAAGTATATGAGCAGTGAATGTCAAGTAATTAATATAGTTAGTGCATGATTATTTGATTCCTAAAGCAAGAAAACTGAGAAGAGAATGAAAATAATTTTCTACTTATTTTCGCACATATCGTGTGCATATAAAACTAGTAATATTTAATTGGAGGGTGATATATTTACAAATATAAAGGAGAGGTAATTAATAAAGGAAGAACTAAAAGAACGAAATAGAATACTAAGATATAAAACATTAGCTATAGTCCATTAGACTTGTAGTAATATAGACCACTAGACTTGTAGTAATAAAAAGTAAGGAAAAGGGAAAGCAACAATAAAATGACCTTTTAAGAAGAGTAGAACCTGCGACCTTGAACACAAGGACTCAAAAAAACACGCAGACTACCACTGGAACACAATAATACATACTGAAATAATACGCGCGCTTAATATATATCCGGTATTATTTCCTTAGTTTTCCAATTTTACCCGATTTTTCTCCGAATCCACGTGGGTTCAGTTGAACCCACTGAACCCACGTTGGATCCGCCACTGATTAAAAAAACATGTATTTGCTTTATATGGTATACTTCTCAAACTTTGGAGAAATAGACTACCTCATTTCGAATATATATTCAAATATCAAGTTTTTCAAATCTTTATCTAATACTTCCTCCATTATTTATGCTCTTTTCGACTGAATTGAAATAAACTGAATTTGTCTAAATTGTACAGAACCGAACATAATATGTTTGAATTTAATTGAAGTGAATGAAAACTATGAGAGAAAAATAAGCGAACTAATTGAACAGAATTCTGAAATAAAATGAATTTTCATTAATTCAAACTAAACAGAGCCTTAATAGTTGCAACCAAATGGTTTAATTAGTGTGCAGTTTTAGGATCATGATAGACAAGAAAAATGGACAAACTAATCAGAAAATTTTAAATACTTGCAAGAAGTAATTAAATTGTAAGGTCCGAAAATTATTTCAAAATACTTGTTTGTCTATCTTATCCGTCAAGCTCCTAAAATTATGTGATAATCCACTTGATTTCAATTATTAAATAACATAGTAAGTACATAATTAAAATGTCAAAAGTTAGACACTGTCAAACATGCAAAACATATGCAACGGAACTAAAAAAACAAAGAAGAAACAATTTATATATAGGAAGATAATTTATATGAAACATCCCATCGATGTACAATCGATTAGACTTGTGCACACAATTCAATAATTGTTAGTAAGATGCTATATATTTTTCATAAATAAAAAGTGTAACGACAAGAATTTAAAAAAAAATGATAAAGAGAATTAATGAAGAGAGTCCATATCATTTGATGAGATGTACTCCTTTTAAAACCGTTTCTTCACTTTTATGCGGTATTTCTCCCCCTCAAAGAAAGAAACAAAAATTATTAAAAGAAATGATCTAATTTTAATATAAAAATAGACTTAGTTACTAAATAGATAAAACTAGTTATTAAAAGAAATTAAATAAATTACTATTAGACTAATTTTCTCTTTTAATATTGGATTTATCATTATTTAATTTTAATTTAAAAATAAACAATCTCTTATAAGACAAACTAAAAAAATGTTACCTCACATCTTTGACCTAATCAAACCCTCATATAGTGATATGATATATTTGTTGGTTTCTGTGCTTCAAATGAGTGGTGAAGAGAAACAGTACTGTTCCTTAGCGGTGTAGGATTAGTGCTTTGTATCCGTTACTTTCATTTCTAATAGTGCAGTATTACGTGGGATCATGTTCGACACTAACTTTAGGATTTGATATGTACAAGGCTATTAAAAGCCCTCTTTATTCAGTGAAATGATTTAAATGGTTTCCCTCTATTATTATCTCATGTATGGCTCTACTTGCTTCTAGTATAGGTCAGGTAGTGTGCTTATCTATCTTAAAAAACTATGCCAGGGCCGGTTCTGAGGGTAGGCAAGGAGTGCCACCGCCCAGGGCCCACGATCGTTTGGGGCCCAAAAAAAGAAATTAACTATGACCAATTAAATAAAAATTGATACACTTTTTGAATATTTAGTGAAATTTGTGCTATTTTTGTGCAATTTTTAATAATATTATGTGCTTATTTTTTATTGGTATCATTAACAAAATATAAATTATAGTTTTAGGTACGAAGGTTTTAATTATATGACCTATAAAATATTAGGATCGACTCATATAGGGGCCTTTATTTTTAGATCCGCCTAGGGCCCAAAAATTATCAGGAACGGCCTGAACTATGCTTTGCTCTTGCCTAGTACTAGCCTTATTTACACGTTACACGTGCGTAAAATGTAACTGTTTTGCAAGTTTTTAAGCATCGATTTCTTTTTTTTCTAAATCAGATAATTGTACTTTGTATTTTTTGTTTTTAAGTAGGGGTATATGGTCAAAAAAAAGTGGACACCAAAATATTCAAGAGTTCACATATATAATAGAGATATTTCTCCAACAATATTTTCTGGGTACTTAGCTTATTCTCCTCTCTTGTATATTTCCCGCCCATACTTTTATTGGTATTTTCGAGCCTGATTGACAAAAGTAGTTATTGCGATTAGCTGTAAAAGTGGTTGTCAACGATATGATGAAAAATAAAGTGAGTAACTAAGAGCAAGTTGTGTTTAAGTGAGAGTCACTGGAAAATGTTAACATTTTAATTCGTAGTAACATTTTCATAGTTTCATTAAATGAATGGGTAGACTAACATGTGCGTACTAACCACTATTCATCAACTCATTTGAAGCAGTAGTATTGAGATCTAACTAATGAGAAAATATAGTAAATAGGAGATGACATTGAGATCTGGAGTAGTAGTATTGAGATCAAATTAGAAGTAAAATGATAACTTTGCCATTAACGAAAACAAAGAAGAAGAAAGTTTTTTCTTTTCAAGTGACTTAGTAAGAGTATCTTTGTGACTTTGTTATTTATTGCATAATTACCAATTATCAATTACAATACTCTAATAAACTCAGTCGCATTCCAATCACTATTCCACAAACTCTCATGCTCATATAGCATATGCGTCTTTTTTTTGGACTTGGAAAAGGAATATAGGAAGTTTATTTAAAACAAAGAAAGTGATTGGTAGTGAATTTATAAGTTAGAATATAGAAATGGAATTTAAAACTGTACCTCGTACTATGACAATTCTAAATTCTAATTAATTACTGATAGAGTATTGTAAGTACCTATCTTTTTGGCGATAATTGCAGCATGAACAACTGATTTCCCTTCCAACAATTGATTCTCAGCATCCGGATATGCTGCAACTACATCTTCAGAAAGCATGTCTCTAACAAGCTCCCAAAATTCTGCTTTAATCGCCAAATAAAGTGGAGAAATCCCCTGCTTATTCAACTGGTAAAATGTTTTAGGGCATTTCCTGAACAAAAACTTAGCCATTTCCTCTTGCTGATTCTCTAATGCAATATGAAGGGCAGTGTTCTTATAATCATCATGATTTTCCCTCTCCAACATCGAAATATCACCAAGAACTAATTTCTTAACAGCGTCTAGCTGACAAGATTTTGCAGCAACATGGATAGGAAGATCACCATTCAAGTTTTGAACTTGGAGAAGTTCTGGACTTTGTTGAATGATCAACTCAATGATGTTTGATGATCCTGTACTCGCCGCCAAATGAAGGATGGTGCTGTTATCAGACTCCCAGACAAGATCAGAGAATTTGCCGCCCTCGTCGACTACACCCTTCAAGCCATTGATGTCGTTGTTCAGAAGCATTGCATAGTGGGCTGCGTTGATGGTGGTCTTGGGTGATGAATGTAGTGTGCTAGTGGTTGATGATAGTATAGATAACGATGATAATGATGATCTGATCATACGAGCGCTGCTGATACTGCTTGGATCACCTTGTAGTTGGTGGTCATTAGTGGGAAGTTGTTGGTGTTGTTGTTGTACAGCCATGAATCATGAATGAATGAACTTCAATAATGAACAGAGCACTTACCAGTTACCACTTAATTTACTTACTAGTCAGTACTTATTACTTATTAGTCATATATATATAATGTGGTCCTTGTTTAATAATTTGTGAAGATGATATCCTATAGCCTATAGGGGTTATATTTTAGTTTTTTTTGGTTGCTTTGAGAGCTATGACTATGAGGGACAAAAAAATTGGAGCTGGAAAGAGAAAGGCATGCTATTTTATACTACTATTGACAGTGGAAATAATACTTTTGTAAAGATAATCTGAATAATTGAGGGGAAAGACAGATGATGGAACAATTTGTCTTTTATATATTGTTTTTGTCCAAACTGGGTTCTTTATTTTTGAGGTGCGTTTGAGGGGTGGGGGATGAACTAAGTTCTAACCAATTGTATGCAAGATAATTCCTGTTGCATGATTGCCAATTTACACAAACTAGTCCAGTCTTATAATTGGAAAAATATCATAGACCTGGAAAAATGATCTTTTGAGTAAGTTAAGGTTAATTAAACAAAATTTTAGGGTTTGAAATGTGTGTTTCTACCAATGTGTCATGAGATTCTGTCAAGGCTTCATGTACCTTTTTCTATTAGGTGGAATCAATGTTTTGAGTTATGTGTGATTCTTAAATTATCGGTAATGGATTGGTGGGTTCAGGTCAGTTAGTTTAATAATTTTCAAGTTTGAAGTGTGTTATATATAAATAGTTTTCAATTTATTTGTAATTGGTCGCTCCAGTTTAAGTGTTCATGTTAATTCTTTGTCATATAACCAGATCATTCTTGATTCCTAATGTGTCTATTTTAGATCTGGATGTACCAGATCCAAATTAAAGCTACTTCAATTAATTCAAAATTAGATCATCATTTAATTTATTTTTAGTTGGTTTAGTACGCTTCCAGTTTAAGTCACCGTGTTAATTCTTTGTCATATAATCAAATCATTCTTGATTTCCAATGTACTCCCTCTATTTCAAAATATAAGGCATTCACGCTTTACGAAAATTTGCTTTGACCACAAATATCTCTCAAATACGATAAGTAAAAATTATAAAAATCATACCGTTGGATTCGTCTTGAAAAATACTATAATAATATTATTTTTTAAAATTTTATATCAACATAAATTGAGAGTAATTAACGGTCAAAGTTCGACTTCGAACATCGTGCGTGCTTTATATTGTGAAATGGAGGGAGTATCATTTTAAAGTACTTTTTTTACCCGAACGATGTCTCGGGTCAGTTACAACAAACAAAAATGTTATTATTTTTAAATTTTATAATTTATTTTGCTACTTTTTGTATTTTTTGTCCATTAAAAAATTGAAAAATTCAAGTCACGACATGATAAGTAAAAAAAAATTGAAAGACTTGTGTTTGAAAACAATAATACCTTAAAAGAAATTGTGGTAAAAGAATATGACATCAATATTCTCTTGTAAGTTAAGTCTTTTTAGTTAATTATAATTATTACAAGACTTTTTATCATATTTTATTTGAAACATTAAACAACAAAGTCATAGTGTATTGATAGTTAACCTCTTACTTTTCATTTCAAAGGTCACGTGTTCGATATCTTGCACTTACACATTTTTTTAAAAGTGAGGAGTACACATAGATATAAAACATTGGCATCTTTCTTTAACATGCCTTTTAATATATTTGTATAGATATGGATGTACTAAGATCCAAAGCTACTTCAATTAATTCGAAAATTTCCGAACAATCTAGACAAATATAATATGAATTAAAGTAGTTACGTACTAAAATACAATATAAATTATATTACGGTCCTGTTTTCTTTACAACATTATATCAACATATAATTTGAATTAATACAAGGATGGATGTGGCTAATTAATCTCATAAGTTGTTGATTCTAATGAATTGCCAATTCAGTAATTTTTTTTTGCTAATACCAAGTTAGTAATCTAATAACATGATATGTTCAAATTAGACTTTATAGAATATTATCCTGTATTTTTGTGTAAGTTTTTGCGGGAAATAAAGGTGATCATGGAAGGATCGAGTAGGACTTTGGTAAATTGGTTTTTTTCAGGGGTTAGAGCCTCAAGCCAAAAATTTAAGCCAAAACCCACTATTTTAAACTGGCTAATTTTGGATGCTGAAATACTTTTGTCTTGAAACTACGTTTTTATTTTCTTTTTCCTTAAAATAAATCGGAAAGCAATAAATTTCCCTTGAAATGACAAATAAACAGAGCATACATTTTAAGAAAGTATAGGATTAGTTTTGAAAAGTTTGTGTAAAAATTGAGAATAATTTAGCGAAACCGAATTAATAAAAAATGAAATAAACACAATATTTTGAAATATTCAAAATTAAATATAAGCACTATATTATGAGAGTAATATAATTATTTTGAAGTTTATAATCTCTTAAAAAGGAATATTCTTGTCATTTGGAAATTCAGGACATTATGTGAAGTAGCAAAACGCCAAAATGCGATAAGAACACTAAGGTGTAGCCGGCTTTATTGACTCTTCAACATGTTTCTCATTGGCTTTTTTTTTTTTTTTTTTTTTTACGTTTACCCCACTAATACTAAACCACTAGCCACTAGGGTTTGACATACCCAAAGGCCTTATCTGTAAATTTGCAAACTTTATGCTCCTTATATATCAGAAACTCAAAAGCTGCACAAGAAGGATATGCATCATATACTTGTATACGAGTATCATTATTTCTGAAATCCTCCCCAATAAAGATCCTAAATTAGCACATGAAAAATCTATTCCGATCTATATGTCATTTGGAATTATCATAGTTACGTTCACCGACACAAACTAATCAAGACTAACTAAGACTGCTGGAAGCATCTTTGCAGAAACTACTGCTACTTTTATTGCATTTATACAACTATTGCAAGCCACACGAAATATACAAGTCTATATACATTCTTTTCTAATTAGACGACAAGCTAGCATTACAACAACTAACAAAAACAAAAAAGTACGTGTTTTTCCCCTCCCCAAATTGAAAATTTTAGATGTAAAACGTTGTTGATAATAAAAGTGCAACTGTATGTATATATAGTAGAATATAGTATAAACTAATGTGAATTACCCACCTAATATATGTATGTATTCACCCTTAGATCCCCCCGTCCCACCACAAAAAAGGCACAGAAATAAGTAATGGAATGAATGTGTTGTATCTGTTTGGCAGCAGAAAAGTCTTTTCTAGGCAACCATGCTTCTTCTAATAACTTCCTCGACCTCATGATTTCTGCTATTTCTAGCTAATTCCAAGCACGTGAAACCATTTTCATCTTTCTTCTTCATTAGCACTTTACCGTGTGATAAGCTCAACAAGTATGAGACTATGTGCTTCAACTTGTTGCCGCGTTCTTTCGCAGCTAGATGCAGTACTGTTCGCCCATGATGATCAACAGAGAGCAATGATTCAGGGATTTTGGAATGGAACATCTTTAAGATATCAACTTGGCCTCCTAAACATGCCTTGTGAATAGGGTATGACTTATCTTCGTTTGGGTAATTAATTGATTTCTCAAACTTTTTGAGGAAGTAGTAAACTGTATCAACATAACCATTGAAAGCAGCGTAAGATAGAGGTGTTAATCCTTCTTCATCTCGAGACTTGATTAGCTCAGGTTGATACTTGAGTATTGTTTGTAGCATTTCTGTGATTATTTGACAAACAAACAGTCAACACAAGAATTACTGAGAAGATAATTAAAGTAAAAATTATTGCTATTATTAGCATTAATTATAAGATGAAGACCATATAGTTTTTGACTTTGTTGTGAATGCACTGACTTTTCGATCATTGACGAAAGACCAGTGGTCATGATGATGTTATTAAAAAGGACTAGAGTATTAAACCTTAAGAAAATGAAAATTAACAATTTGCTATCAAAATACAAAAATTATTAAAAGAAATTAAACTGTCTAATTTTAATATAAAAGTGGACCTAGTAACTAAATAGATTAAACTAGTAATCGAAATAAATTAAACTCGTCATTAATGGACTAATTCTTTTTTTAATATTGGGCTTACCATTGCCTAATTTTAATTTAAAAGTATACGGTCTCTTACTAGACGAACTCATCAAAAATAATACTAAGTCTACAACGTTAACCCTTGTCTAGATATTAAAGGATCACAATTCATCTGATTTTTATATAGTAGTCAAACCTGCTAATCTTTACAATACGCTTTTACAAATGTAAATTGAGTTAATTATGACAATAGTAGAAGTCAGAGTCGACATTATTCAAGTCCAAAAAATTATGAATGTGATAATTTTCTAAAGGGAATCAAATAGCTAAAAATAGAAATATTAAACATTTAAGAGTACTAATTGATATGGATGATTTTGTTGTCACACTACCATAATTAATGATTTTTCAAAAAGATCATGAATCATAGTTGAATAAAAAAAATTCTATTAAGTTGAATATTGTTGGATTGGTCTCAATATGAATTGTCCATAAATCAACATTTTATAATATTTTAAATTTATCAGTGAAAATAATATTAATGGTAAAAAATGTGTTATTGACAATAGTAAAAGTTAAACGGTTACAAGTATTAAGAAGCAGAAGAAGTATTACCTTGACTATTATCTTTAATGGCAGCACGTACGATAGATTTTCCTCTACTTAAATGGTCAACAACATGATCATCCCTAACCAGCTCGCGAAACATGTTGTCAACCAAGTCCAAGTCCTTAGAGTGGTGCACCACGGCAAGGTAAAGAGGAGACATGTTCAAGCAATTCAAGGCATACGAGGCTTGCGGATATTTCCTAATCAAGTAGCATGCAACCTCTTTATTTCCATTCATCACGGCGAGGTGCAAAGGCAGGTTTTGTTGGGAATCCTTACACCATAACAACTCCTCTTTTCTATGAACCACCTCTTGAACCTCAATGACACTTCCATGACTTGATGCCGTGTGAAGGTCCATATCAGTAATCACTTCATTAACTCTAAGACCATGTTGTAAATTATTAGTAGGATGCCTTCGAGAATTCATCCATATATCAGTAGATATGGCATAAACTGTTATGTTAGTAACTATAACCCGTGGAATAAGGGAATTTCCCGTAGGGGTAAAAATTGATGGGAGAGGGATGCCCACCATTTTCATAATTTTTTCTTTTTCCTTCTCAAGTTCTTTTTCTTTCATTGTTTTAGGGAGATTTTGGTAATTGCTCATAGTCAAGTTTGTAGTAATACAGTACAATTAGCTTTATGTAGTTTTGGTCTATTTGAGGAGATTGAGAAACATATGGTAGTAGTGGTTTATATTTATATGTGAGGAGAGAATAACATATAGGTTGAAGGAAGAAATGTACAAGCAATTGCACCAGCAATGCATGATAATTTCTAGGCCTAAAAATAAGTTTGCACCGATTTGTCCAACCAATGTTGTTCACTTATTATTGTTTATTACTCTCAAGTTGACTTGGTCTATTAACTTAACTACTACAACCCCTCTTCTTTTGTTGCTTACAAATTACGATTAACTTGCTAGTTAAAATTTTGTTTTCCATATACAAATAGTCTAATTATATTTATGGAGTATTAGTATATTCTTGTCATATATATACTCACCGATCAATAAGAAATAATATATTATCAGGTGGGTTCTTAATATTAATATGGATACTAAAATAATATATGTCAACGTCTTAGAATTTTCATTAAAATGTTATTGTAATAATTATTAATTAAAGTTGTTCACTGAAGACTAGCTGCAAAAAACAAAATTAAAATCAAATTGTCAAAATAATTTCAAAATATGAGAGCGATGAGGTGGAAGCCGACAATGAAAAATATGTTTTTTTTTCCCTAAAGTTCACCTTTAAATACATCAAAACTAAATAAAGAATATTATGCACTTGAATTGCAAATTAGATCTTACTTACCCGATATCTTAAAGATTGCTTGCATTAGAAATTAGATTGTAATATTCTGGATATGCCCTTTTCTATATATTCACTAATTAACAATCTAGTTAAATTCACAATCTCAAGTCTGGCTAGTTAACAATGAGAAATATCTAATTGGAATTGGATTGAATATATGAAGTGCAATTTACTAGGAAGCGATAAATTATGGGAAGTTCAAATTCCTAGGAAATAGAAGTATATATGAAGTTGTTTGGTTGGCAAAATCATGGGAATTTGCACTTCCTAGAAAGTTATACTTCCTCCAAAATGGAGGAAGTTACTTACCTAGGTCCCCCTAGGTAAGTAGAACTGCCCATAGGAAGTTATACTTCTCATTATCAACCAAACACAATTTTACACTTCCTAGGAATTTCAAATACATGTAAAAAATAACTTCCTAGAAAGTATGACTTCCTATATGCAACCAAACATGACCAAATACTGATGAGTGATGAGGTAATGCGATTTAAACAACTTCCTTTAATTTTTCTTTACAA
Source organism: Beta vulgaris subsp. vulgaris (assembly GCF_026745355.1). Lineage (NCBI taxonomy): Eukaryota > Viridiplantae > Streptophyta > Magnoliopsida > Caryophyllales > Amaranthaceae > Beta > Beta vulgaris. Next base: position 15,289,617 of record NC_079207.1, read on the forward strand.
CCATATAAGCCAAAATATTCTAGCTTAATTCCTTTAATCCTCCAAATATTATTGCCTCGAAGATTAAAATACGAAATTCCAGACATTTCGTTGCATTGACACACATAATCAGTATCGTAGACCTTGCCCTGCAAGAAATTGCGAAATTGCTTTGTGAATGTTGTCTTGTGTCATTTAAACGTATTTAGCAAATAAATGATACCTATAAAATCCCCTTTAAACGCAGCAAGGAGCCAGCTGTGATGTGTGTGACGAAGATGAAGCCACTTGGCATTTACTAATAGACTTAGTAGTTAATGATTACCCTTTTTTCCTGTCACAGTTCGTACACTTCTTAAGAAAAGGTTAAGATTGACTTTATACTAGTTTAGGAAAGGTATTAAATGCTTATATGCAGCCCAAAGGGCTGCATTTAGCATTACCCTAAATAATATCTCCGAAGACCCTTCATTATTTTTGCAAGTCAAACCTGGAAATGGAGCAATAGGGATGACAACATCATAAATATGTTTTTCCTCGAAAATGCCTCCCATGAAATCTTAACAACTCCAACCGATCGAGCATTTTCAATCACAGCTTCATCGAATCATTTCTAGAATCCTAGTAGTTACAACTCAACTTAGGAAATATTCACAAGTTCCCGAATTCTCATTGTACTTGTCTAAAATACATTTTGAGTGCAAGTAAACTAAATTCATGGTCATATTAAATTCTCTAGTTATATATGAAGTTTTTCTTTTTTGATAGGTAAAACATATTATGGACCAATAACCATCTTAATCTGACCCTAACCCCTTAGAAAGCCCACATTCCAATAACGGATCTAGAAATTTAGAAATGAGGGTACAATAAAATGAACAATTAGATTTGTAAAATATATCATGTCCGCGTCTCTAATCTTTGGGCCGCATTTTATTTTTTGAAACGAATTTCGCTAACTTTGATCATAAAATAGAATTAGTATGAGAAAAAGAAATCAAATAAAGATAATTGCCTCGATACAAGAAGTGGACAATGATAATGAACTTGAATCTCAAAATTTAATAATATTCACATTTAGTCAGCCCTAAACAATTTGAGATATTTGAAAGATTGACTATTATAGAAGGATTTTTTTTTCAACAATCTGTAGTTGATATAAGTATAATCGTGTTAATGGAATACGGTAGAAAAAGGTATTAGAAGATCAAAAAGCTCATTTAATAAGTGTATAAAGTGAGATAAAAAAATAAATGCAATATTGACAATTTTCATAATTTGTATTGTTGTATGCATAATAAGAATTACATATTTAACTTTCATATAAGTTATAATATAAGACTTAGAAGGGTCTAAAGAGTAAGAGGAAGAAAATGTGTTAGTTGAAAAACCTTCGAAAAAAGAAAAAGTAAGAAACAGAAAGAAAGAAAATGCAAATGGAAGTCGTTGGAATCGATCATGCGACCAACTCTTCAATAATATCCCCTTCCTTACCACTGAATCAAACATCAATTTTTGTGAAAAGTTTCCAAGTGTAAATTCTATGTAGTTTTCGAATTAATGGGGGTACAATTGTACCCACTCTACCCCTGTGTATCCGTCAATGCCACATCCCGGTCTACTTTCTTATACGTACAATATTATTAGCTATAGTTTGCCATCAATCCCTATACTAACCCTATTTAACGAATACTCTAGTCATTAGACTACTTGACTGTATTTAACACTCATTATTAGATGGCTTATAGATTTATAGGTAATATTAATATTTTCCATTATAATGATTGTTCACTCGCAAAAACTAGATTTCCATTAACACTTTGAATGTGGTATTATAAGGTGATGAAAGCTTATGAAAAGAAGCACATATCTAAAAATTATAATTAAGTTCTATAAGGATAGATATTGACGTGAGACTTCAATTTTCTAACAAAATTACATATAATTAAATTTAATATTATGACTATCAGATCACCAACATACACTTATTGATCAGCTACCAATCGGCGTATTAGATTAATAACTTTGTTTCGTTTTATTAAAGACTTGGTCAATGTCAACATTTCTTAAGATGTCAATAACCAAAGTGAATGACGAGGGATGAACGAAAGCTTCTATTAGTAAACACCGAGTGGTGGCCGTGTGAAGACTCCAATAGTATAATACTCGTTGACGAGTAATCAACTAAGCGAATAGCGGAGGGACGAGGACGACGACACCGCGCGCTCAATTATTTCCTAACATATCATTTTATTTTAGGGTATATTTACTCATTTAATTTACAGAACAAGCATCTTCAAAGCTATTTCGCATTTATTTTCTTGGCTAACATAAAGCTGTACGATTTTCCAATGTGAATGCAACTAATCAATGTTGGAAACTGCTGGTCTAATTTTGTGATCAGTAAGTAAGTAGTAGGTTAAGAATTAGTCCTCGGCTTATGCTCGAAATATCATATATCTGATCTAGTGGTTAAAATCTGGAATAACATGGAAAATATTTTGTTTGGCAACATATTTAAGTCATTTTAAATAAGTAGCTGTTAAAAGTTTAAGTCAACTAAAATAAATAATTGTATTTGTGGTGCTCAAAAATTGACTGATATTGAGTTGCTATAGCATCTCAATCTAAGGTGCGGAAATTTTCAGCTACCTTATCAGTTCAACTCATTACAGCTACCTTATCAATTTTATCTCTATTTCTGCTTATGTTCTCAAACATAGCCTAAGTGTAATTAATGTAACACAAAACCTTAAATTATATAGCATTCAAACAACAAAAGAAACTGGGCCAGTGTAGCAGTTACCTAGGTTAGTCAATAGATCAAGTCATTGAAAGAGTAACAAAAAGAAATTTTAAGTTTACTTTGTATGTTGCGTTCATTTAGGCTCTACAATATTACATGCATTTTCTATGCAAATACATGATCATTTCTCACCTTTACCTCTATGTCAATTAAAGAAGTACATTAATAACAATAATCTCAATAACAACAAAAGAACAATTAATTAAAACTCTGTTAGGAAATAGGGTGTTGTAAATTGATTAATGCGGAATAGAAAATCAATGAAATAATAAATGTGAGAAAATAATAAAGATGAACAAACAAAAAACACAAGGATTTACGTGGTTCAGTCAAATTTGACCTACATCCATAGGTGGGGGATCAGAGCTTCTTCACTATAATGGAGAAAATCAGAGAGAATAATACAAGGAGTCCTAAATTCTAGAGGCTAAAAGTGTTTCATAAGTTGTGTGTAAATAATGAACACTAAGAGGTCCTTTTATAGCATAAGGAAACCCGCACAAAATACCCTAGAATATACTCCGCACAAAACCCTAAATAAAAAAAACTGATTTAGAAACGTATCTCGCAAACCGCGAGTCGCGGTAGCTGCCACGAGTCGTGGTCTGCTCTCGGCAGTCCTTCGTAAAATGGGGGTAACTTTCTCGTTTCTCATCGGAATTGGGCATATGACCTATCGATGAAAAGCTCTTTGAACAAGGTATCACCTCTAGTTTGAATCACATCAAAATCATTTATAGATTAAGAGATATGTTCATTCAAAGTTAGCCTTATGCCATTCACAAGATTTCAAGTCATAATTAACAATCTCCACCTTGACTTGAAACCGAACAAACAAGGTAACTCCACCTTGAACCAAAAATGATGCTCAACCAAACACCATAGAACCTCCACCTTAAACAAAATTCCATAAACCTACCCATGTAGGCAATCCAGAAAACTGACATCTTCTATAATTGTGTACCGATGCGTCTTCGAACACAAAATCCGTATACAAAACCATCACATGGCCTAGATCGAGAGTATAAAGTCACCAACGCTAAGCATGCTTCCTCAAATTGACCAAACTCTCTTCAAACTTCTTCATCTCAACAACAAACTCAAAGAATTCTAGAAACTGAATGACAACAATAATTTCTAAATTGCAATGTACTTAATAAACACAAAAGTACCAAATTTGAGATAAGAAATAGCATAACTAGAACAAAATCTAATGCATAACCAAGATTGCTACTTTATTATAAACTCAAAAACAATCTATCATAGACTCCAAAACAAAATCCGCATAGTTTCTTGTTTTATCAAGAGATCTCAAGAGGGTACCAAACATAAAGAGATCGTAGAAACCGCAACCCCAAATCTTGTAATAACCCTAAAGTGCAAGATCATCATCAGAAATAGCGTCAACAATATTTGCAGATCGATCCTCATTGGACCTTTCTCCATTTTTCTTCTTTAATTTCCAACACTCAGATTTAATATGACCCTTCACATGACAATAGTTATAAATTTACCTGAATTCCTTCCACCATGAGCAACCAAAGCATTTGTGTGAGCAGAATTATTAGATTTATTAACCAATTTATTGTCAATTAAATCTCTCAGAGTTAAGGCCTCATTAACATCCTGCAAACTCAAATCATCTTTACCATATAAGGTATATCGAAAGTGCTTATACGAAGGTGGTAAAGAACACAACAACGTAATAGCCATGTCCTCATCATCGATCTCAACATCGATGTTTTTGCAAATCCATAATTATAGAGAAGAATTCATCTAAATGAGACTCAAGCGGTTTACCTTCTACTAGACAGAGATCATGAAGTCTAGATTTTAGTAGTAGACGGTTGGTCACAGACTTTGTCATATAAAGTGACTCCAACTTCAACCACAAACCCGCAGCAGTCGTCTCTTTGGCAACCTCTCTCAAAACTTCATTAGATGTCTTAAATGAATCGCTAGAGTGCCTTCAAATCCATATCCTCCCACTGATATCCGTCATACCCGAAGGCTTTTTGGATGCACCTTCTAGAGCATTGTGACAGCCACTTTGAACCAGGATGGCTTTCATCTTTAGTTGCCATAGGCCAAAATTTACTTGCCTATCAAATTTCTCAATATCGAATTTCATTGACATAATAAAAAATCAAACTTGTTCTATAAACACCTAAGATCTTAAACAACCAAGCTTTGATACCAGTTTGTTAGGAAATAGGGTGTTGTAGTTTGACTAATGCGGAGAAAATCAATGAAATAATAAAGGTGAGAAAATAATAAAAATGAACAAAAAAAGAACACAAGGATTTACGTGGTTCAGTCAAATTTGACCTACATCCACAGGTGGCACAACAAGAATCCGCCTTTTTAGCGTATGAATTTAGCGTCCGACAGTATAAGTGAACGGTAAATTCAAAATTAGCGTATGATATATGACAGACGCAAATTAGCGTCTGCTTTCTTATATTTTAGCGTCCGTTCTTGTAAACAAACGCTAATTAGCGTCTGTTTACAAAAACGGACTCTAATTAGCGTCCGTTAAGTAAATTAGCGTCCGTTTGGCAGACGCTAATTTATTGGTCTTACCAAAATCATTTGACCAAACCGTCCAATTGTCCATAACCCTAAATAAGAAATAAAATCCTCTCACTCAATTCTTTCTCTCACTCAATTCTTTCCTCTGTCTAACTCTTCATCGCCCTCAAAACTATTCATTTTCCTCAAAAAAAATTGTGGTTTTGGTTATTTCTCTCGTTTAGATCTGGTATTTTTGCTCAGTTGAATTGGTTGTGGTTAGGGTTTTGTTCAGTTGGTTGCATCATCGCCGCTTCTGTCTCTGAGCATCATCGCCGTCTTCAAGCATCACCGCCGCTTCTTTATCGGGTATATTATATTTTATTTTTAATTGTCGTTTGAATTTTCATTTTTGGATTTTCAGTTTTTCGATTTTCATTTTTCAATTTTTGTTTCTGAATTTTCGTTTTTGGATTTTCGTTTTTCAATTTTCAATTTTTTAACTTTCGCTTTTTAAATTTTCAGTTTCTTAATTTTCGTTTTTTGAATTTTCATTTTTGGTTTTAAATTTTCAGTTTTTGAATTATCGCTTTATAGATTTTTAGTTTTTGAATTTTTGTTTTCAATTTTCGTTTTTTTATCTTCATTTTCGCTGTTGTTTTGGTTTGGGTTTTTGGATCTGTTGTTTTGGTTTGGGTGGGTCTTTTCATGGGGTTGTTCGGGGAGGGTGGTGCTTTCCGTCTCGTGTGGGCTTTGGGTTCGTGGGTGGTTTGGGTATTTGGGGTTAGGGTTTCGCATTTTGGGTTGGGTTTGGGGGTTTTCGAGCGCGGTGGGTCTGGGGCCTGGGGTCTTGGGTTAGGGACGGCGGGAATTCGAGTAATAAGCGACAATCTACAATTCCCAATCACATTGTAATGTTTTGGTATCTAGAAGAGATATTTTTTATAGTTTACTCATCTTTGGTATCACCCTTCCGCTTAATATTAGCTATAGTATCTAATTCTACTTGTTTGTTTATTTGCTTAAAACTTGTTGTGATTGTTAACCATAGATTCAAGTATGACGAGGATGCTGATGACTCGTAAATGCATGTTGATGTTTAAGCTTAAATTAATGTTATATTGATTGATTTTGATTTGGCTTTGGTTGTTTGATATATTATTAGAAAAGACTTGTGATGGAGAATGAGATGAGCCCGCTTAGGCTCCCTCTTCCGTTCAAAACTAGCAAACAAGTAAGTTTGAATTTGCTCAAGTCGCGAATTCCTTGTTTAGCATTTATCATTTTATACGAACGTGGCTAATCTGTTTATGACGAAACCTACTACACTTTGGCATACAGTAACCAAATGTTAGAGAATTTCATTATTGTACATGAGTTGTGCTGTAGTAGCATATGGAGTCGTGGGATTATTTTGATAATTTTAAGAATGATATTGGTACGAGTTAAGTATCAAAATGTTTTAAGTGTGAATTAAACAGATCTTGACTGGCATATGGAGACGGGCATAGACAGGGGAATCTATCGGTTTGATCAGGTTGGGTTGTTGTGAAAATTCAAAATTGTGGTATAACATAGTCAATGCATCATCACCAAGACATCAACCCCAATTCTTTCTCCTCGTTTCTTCATCACACTCAATTTGTTTAAGCTGATCCGAGTTGGCTTGTTGCTTTTCATTTTTTGTTTGTTTCTGTTTTATGTGTGATTATAATTAAGGAATCAGTTATATTGGTGATGAAAAGTTTACTCGGTTTGGTTTTTCGTGGATTTAGTTGCTTATTAAATGGGAAGTTTTGATTTGTTTTGTTGTTGTGGTGATTTGTGAATTTTGGTGTAGAAATGATTAACAGCAATGTAAATGGTTTTAGTTGTTGAATGGAAAATATAAGCAGGTTTTTGGTTGGGTAGGGTGGGGTTTGTGGTTATGGGTGGGTGGTTTTAGTGTGGGGTTGGGTGGATTTTGAAGGGTGGTGGTGGGCAGTTCGTGTGGGTCTAGGTGGGTCAGTCACTTAATTGGGGGTGCTAAAAAATTTTATTTTATTTTTTTCTGTTTCTAATTGTGATTTTTTTACTTTTGCAGGTTTGTTTGAGTTTGATAGGATGACTTTGGAAAGGCTGAAGATTGAAGATTTGTATATTGAAGAAGAAATGATTTCTTTCTAATGTACTAGATAGATTTTTTTTGTTATTATTTATTTAAGGTTGAAAATTATTCACAAATTTTAATTTATCATTTCTATAATAATAATTATAATTTTTGCTCTAAATTTGCATTATTATAATGATAGTGACAAGTCTGACCCAACACAATAACCAAGTAAAAGTGGTTACTGACAAGTCTCAACATTGCACCATACAAATACAAGCTTGGAACATTACATTTGAAAAAAGAAAACAGAGAATTACCGTATGGGGTCTGACTCTAAAATCGGACGCTAATTAGTGTCTGGGGTCTGACTCTAAAATCGGACGCTAATTAGCTGCTAAAAAGCGCGGCAACCGGTTGAAGCATGTAGTCTCATACTTGGTGAGCCTACCGGAGGGTAAAGGGCTAAGGAAGAAGAAAGATGAAAACGGATTTACACCTTTGGATTTGGATAAAAGAAATAAAAATCGTGAAGTGGAAGAAGTTACTAAAACAAGCTAAGCATGACAAAATAAAAAGGATCAACGGAAGTTGTGAAGTTGTGGGAGTATTATTCATTAAACCTTATACATGCAACATATAATTTACTTTTCCCTGTGCTTCCTTATTTTAATTTGGGGTTGTATACATACCAATATATAGTAGTAACAATATCTAATTATTAATTATCTAGTATATATACACTACTCATGTATTTTTAGGTTGTATGTCGTTTCGTTTTGATATATATATATATATATATATATATATATATATATATATATATATATATATATATATATATATTCTGTTTTATGACCTATGCATGATAGAGGTTGTATCTCTTTCTTTTTCATCAATGCTTCAAATAATGTTCTCTTCTATAGTAGCAGATCTATCGATTCTAAAGATGTACCATATGTCCCCTCACCTACTTATGCTCTTAACAGCTAAGCTACTTGTTTGAACACAAGGTGACACCCAAGAGGAGGGGGTTGAATTGAGTGACGAAATCTAATCGATTTTCGCAAAACTTCTTCTATGGCACTGTTCCACGCACTGTGTGAAATACTTGTAAATCTTTGATTTGAGTTTTTGCGAGAATTAAAACGAAAACTATATGAAATAAATCACTCAAACACCAGATATAATGTGGTTCAATCTAACCTCTGAGATCTACGTCCACACGAACCAAACTCCTTTATTTGAATCCTAAAATACCAACCTCTTGATACAATAAGACTCCCCCACTACTAACCCTAGTAGTGCACCCAAACACTTAACTCTAAGTGTTGCAACTCTTTATAATTGTGAAATTACAGAAAGAAAAGATCCTCAAACATGCGCTTCTTATTGAAGCAATTTAGAGGACAATTACAAACATTGAATAGTTACTCAAACTAACTCGAACAGTGCTATACTATGTGCCTTAGGAAATTGTTTGCAGTTCTTAGTATCTCTGATTTTTCTCTCTCTGAAAACATGAATTCTAAAACTGAATTATAATGCCTTTTATAGTATATGGACTAGTCGAAAATTCTTCAAAAAATGTTTATTATTTACTCCTTAATTTAAGGGATAAAACCTTTTCTTTTTAGAAAATAAACTTTATCCATTTCATATTTATCTTCAATTGTAAAAAGATAAGTTTTCCTTAAATCAATATTTATCTATATCTTGAATAACCAATGGATTTTCTTTTTATCTCATACTCTTTTATTATCTCAAAAACACTTTTTGAAAATCTTATTTTTATAAAACATTTTAACTCGGTTTTTACTAAACACACGTTTCAATGAAAATTCTTTTATAAAACGTTTTTATTAAACCTTTATCATTTTTAATAAACTTGCTTCTCGAATTTCAATTTCCTTTTATATAGATATACAAAATTAATATTGCGATTATGGGTAGAAACCGTAAAAAGCTCTCTAGGCGCACGTTAAGGTAATCTACTAACGTGCACCTCCCTGAGCTCCATGGGGAGAAAGAAGAAGGCAATGACGCCGATTCCAAGTACGCCGGGACCGGAAAAACCTGGAGATGAACCTTGTAGTAACGAAGTTGAGAACCAAGCACCTACTGGGAATGTTATTAATGAAATAGTAACTTCCATTAACCCTGAAAATCCGCCATTAATGGAGAGCTCGAAAACAGTGGAGAATGAGGCGATGCTAAAATGGAAAACATTCATAGCACAGAGTAGAATCTCTTATAAAGGTATGAGCCTCAAATACATTGCTCCTGTAGTTTTGAATGGTTCCTCTGTTGCGAAACTTGATAAAGATGAGGTGACTAAACCGAGTGAAATATGGATTAACTCCCTCATAGTATATGTTATTGGACAATCTCCTACAATAACAGCTATGACAACCTATATTTGAACACATTGAAATGTTGATGCTGAACCCAAAATATTCAAACATGAAGAGGGATATTTTATGGTGAAACTTGAATCTGGGTCTGAGAGAGATGTCATCTTGTTTGCTGGACCTCATCTGTTCTATGGAAAACCAGTCATAGTTAAATAATGGGTGCCTAGTTTTAACTTTCATAGTGAAGTTTTGAGAATCATTCCTATTTGGGTTAAGTTGCCTAACCTACCCTTGCACTACTGGAATAGTGATTCTCTTATTAGGATTGGTAGCCTTTTAGGAATGCCCGTGTATGCGGATGAATGTACCTCTAAGGCTTTAAGAGTATCCTTTTCTAGGATACTTATTGAAATGGATGTTACGCAGAATATTCCTAATGAGATAGAGATTGAAGAACCTAATGGTGCCACTTTCAAACAGATTGTGACTTATGACTGGCTTCCCCCTTACTGCAAAAAATGTCTCAAGGTGGGTCATAATTATGAAGTCCCTGTGGGTAAACCTAAGAGTATGCCTAAGCCAGTGCAGAAGTGGGTGCCAAAAGTCCAAGCGATGGCTGAAAAAGGGCATATGTTACAGAACAAAATGCTCCTATTTGTGATCCTCTAGTACTAGTGGATCTTAGTGAACCTATTGTGGTTCCTGGTGATCCTAGTATTGTTGTAGATCTAAGTAGTGAGACTACACCTGTAACTACCCCTAATATACATCACTCAGCTACTAAAGAGAATGATGAGGAAGGAGTATGAAAAGTGGTTACTAGGAAATCTAAGGATAAGGGGAAGCAGACTGATTACCAAGCTGCCAAGGCTGTTTATTTCCATCAAAGTGGACAGAACTCAGGTGCTCCTGGGGGTGCTAAGGGACCTAACCCTTATTTGTCTTGATGATTATTACAACTTGAAATGTGAGAGGGCTGAATGACCCTCTTAAGCAGAAAGAAGTTAAAAGCTTCTTCAATAAATTTCACATTAGTTGCATCGCTTTGTATGAGACAAGAGTTAGAAGAAACAATGTTGATAAAGTCAGGAAAAGGTTTGGGGTAGATTGGAAATGGGAGTATAATAATGATTACTCTCTTAGGGGAAGAATCTGGTTCGGATGGAAACCAGGTGAAGTCAAACCTCGGGGGGTTTCTAAAACTGAACAGGTAGTCTTCATGAATGTTGAAAATCTGATAGGAAGTATATATTCAGTTTCATATAGCTGTTGTTTATGGCCTGCACACTATTCATGATAGAAAGAATCTCTGGAGAGAGTTATTGCACCATACTTCTGAGTGTCATACTTCTCTTATTCTCATAGGGGACTATAATGTTGTCTCCCATGCTCAGGATAGGCTAAATGGTGCTCCAATTACAAATCATAAAACTCAAGATTTTGTAGACTTTATCATGGAAGGGCATGTAATGGAAGCTCCTAGTAGTGGCTTGTACTACTCATGGTCTAATAATTGTATTGGACCTGATAGAGTATCTAGCAGAATTGATACGACTTTTGTAAATGAGGAGTGGAGCTGTAAATATCCGGAAGTTCAGGTGAAATATCTCCCTTGTGGGATATCAGATCATACTCCTCTTTTGATTGATCATGGAGGAAATGAAACTGGAGGAGGGAGGTCCTTTAAGTTTCATAATATACTTGTAGAACATGAGCAATTCCTTGATATTGTGAGTGTAGCTTGGCATTTCTCTACTGGGGAACATTATATGCAGAAGGTATGGAAAAAGATGATGGCAGTAAAGATGGCAATGAAAGACCTTCATTGATCTAGATCTTTCTCCAATGCATGGCTAAATGTTGATGAGTACATGCAAAGGCTAACTTGCCTTCAAACCCACCCTGATATTCAGCATAATGATCAACTCAAATGGAAGAAAGGGAAACTTATAAACAGTACAGATACTGGAGTAGAATTGATGATAGCATCTTGAAGCAAAAGGCAAGAATTGATTGGCTCACTCATGGTGACACTAACTCCAGGCTTTTCTTCACTGCTGCAAAGGTTAGAAAAGCTAAAAATAATGTTATACTCCTTTATAGTGAGCAAGGAGCCCGGTTAACAAAGCCACAGGAGATTCAAGGAGAGCTTGTTGGGTTCTATAGAAACCTCTTAGGGTTTGCTGCTCCTATGTTACAAGCTATTGATTTGCAGACTGTAAGAACAGGCCCAAGACTTAGCACAACTGCAAGTTTAAGGTTGTTGCTGCCATTACTAATCAAAAAATTGATAGTGCTTTGAACAACATTAAAGATACTAAAGCTCCAGGGATTGATGGGTTCAATTCTTTCTTCTATAAGAAAAGTTGGCATATAATCAAGGATGATGTTTATAGAGCAGTGCATGAGTTTTTTGAGAAAGCCAAGATCCATAAACCTATTAATGCTACTATTATCACTCTTATTCCTGAAATTGAGAATGCTACTAGGGCTAAGGAGTTTATACCTATAGCATGTTGCACTGTTATGTATAAAATAATCTCTAAGATTATTACAAAAAGACTGCAAGGAGTAATCAGTGAAGTGGTTGATGATTCACAATCAGGATTCATGCCAGATAGGCACATTTCTAAAAACATTCTCCTTGCTACTGAGCTGATAAGGGGGTATAACAGGAAGGGTTTGTCACCTAGATGCTGCCTTAAAGTTGACATTAAAAAGGCTTATGATTTAGTGGAGTGGCCTTTCTTACATAGCATGCTAGATGAACTGGGTTTCCCTAGCAAATTTACTAGCTGGATCATGGCTTGTGTCAAAGTGTAAGTTACTCTATTTTAGTCAATGGGAGACCTTCTACTCCATTTAATGCTAGGAAGGGTCTGAGGCAAGGAGTCCCTCTTTCTCCCTTCCTCTTTGCCCTTAGCATGGAGTACCTAAGCAGGTGCCTGGGAGAGCTCAGCAATAACCCAGACTTCAACTTTCATCGCAAGTGTGAAAGAATACAACTGACTCATTTGATGTTTGCAGATGATCTGCTTCTATTCTGTAGAGCAGATCATAGTTCAGTGTCTAAGATTTGCACTGCTGTTGAGAAATTTTATGCTGCTTCAGGTCCTCATGTAAGACCTGAGAAGAGTAATATCTATTTGGCTGGAGTAAGTCCTGAGGAAGCTACAAATCTGCTGAGGTTAGTAATATGAATCTTGGCACTCTCCCATTCAGGTATCTGGGGATACCTCTGAGTGGAAAGAAGCTCACATACTCTCAGTGTAAACCACTAATTGAGAGAATCACAGCTAGAGCCCAGGGTTAGATTGCCAAACTACTTTCTTATGCTGGTTGACTCCAACTGGTTAGGAGTATGCAAAACTACTGGGGGCATATATTTCCCTTACTAAAGAAGGTGATTAAAGTTGTTGAGGGTATTTGCAGAAGATTTTTATGGACTGGGAATACTATTGACTCCAAAAAAGCTCCTATAGCTTGGAATAAATTCTATGAGCCTAAATCATGTGGAGGATGGAATCTGATCAACATGTCTCTGTGGAACAAAGCAGCTCTGCTCAAGCTTTTGTGGACTATTGCATTCAAAACAGATGGATTGTGGGTGAAATGGGTGCATGCCTACTATATTAAAAGACTCACCTACTCAACTGTGAGCATACATCACTTCCAATTCTTCTTGGCTGTTAATGAAGATTATAGACCCTAGAGATACTCTGAACCTTTTGGGTGGTTGGAATGTCATCAGTAAAGATGGCAAGATCAGTATCAGACAAGCCTATAAAATGCTACAGGGAGAGACTCAAAGTGTCACATGGAAGAGACTAATCTGTAACAACCATGCTTTTCCTAAAAGCAAGTTTATCCTATGGTTGGCATTACATAATAGACTTGCTACCACTGATAGGTTAAGCAAGTGGAATGTTCCTTATAGAATTACTTGTAGCCTCTGTGATGGGGCTGATGAAAGTGTTCAACACTTGTTTTTTGCTTGCTCTTATGCAGCCAATATCTGGAGCAGGGTTGGTCATATCATACAAGTAGCATGTCAGGGTGATGCTTTTGAGCATAAGTGTAACAATGCCATTGCTAAAGCAAGAGGTAGCACTAGACAGGCCAAGCTCTACACTATGTCTATGTGTTTCACTGAAATAGTTTATGCTGTGCGGACTCAGCGAAATAACAATTTGTTCAATGGGCGGGAGTTGTGTAGATAGCAGTCAAGTTGTTAAAGATATTATCTTTAGGGTTGCTTGTTTATGTAAAGAGGATGATAGAAAATGGTTAGTCTACTAAGCCTTCTGTTTTGGGCTTACTATAGTCATTTTGTTATGGTATTGTTGTTGGCTTCCCTCTTGTAGAGCCTGTTCTACTGAGGTTGTCTTCCAGTGACTGGTTGTAACCTTTACCATTTTTTTTTGGTAGTCAATAACAACTTTGAATTGCCAAAAAAAAAATATATATATACAAAATTAACATAATTATTTATTTCCTTAACTCTATGAAAATAATAATAATTATACAAATTTTATACTTTTATATTTAGCACATAATATATCACCTAATTAATTCAAGTACATTACACTTTGCATAAAGTCACTACACTTTGGAATATAAACTTGGACTTCAATCTTGATTCTTCATTCTTCAAAGTCTTCATTTATTTATTCCTTTCTCAACCATCTGTTACAAATTTTCATACTATAACATATTATATTATTTTTCATCATGAAAACTTAACATGCACATGCACAACAAATTCCCCTTTTTGATGATGACAAACCCTAAATATAATAATGTCAAATCATCATTTTCCCCCCCTCAATGTATGCATTCCCCCTTAATATATGCATCTATAATTCTTATTTTTATTCCCTTATCATGCATTCATACATTAGATTAATAGCATCGATTTTTCAATACCACCACATGCTCATATATTATTTTTAATCCACTTATCATAACACGAGATATCTTACTGACACAAGTAGGATATTATATGTCCCTTTTCCCCTTTTGGCATCTTCAAAAAAGCACTAAAAGATAAAAAACATCCACACAGTCATAACATTTCAAAATAAAACCAATTGCTCAACCAAGCTAGCTAGGGATGCTGGTGCTACAATCATTACCAATTCACAATCAACATTAATATCCAAAAAAAAAAAAACAATCATAAAGTATCACAAAAACACCTTTTAAAACCGACAAGTTTAGCAAAAACTACAAGACTAGTCAAATTCACAATACAACCAAGATCAAGGTGGGGTTGGTTTGAGAAGTAGAGAGAGAGCAGACATGAGCTGTCTGTGCTGCTGCGCCGCAAGCGTATCACGTGCTCGCCCACGTGCCAGTATTGTTGGAGTTATTGTTTCTTCACATGGCCAACCTCTTCTTGCATCTTAAGACATCCCACCCAAGCTTCTTTAGGTTGAAACCCCAAAAAAATTTTCTTTAGCAACTCCCCTCCCACGACACACAGTTTCATACGGCTTAACATCCCGTTGCTCATAATATCCCGGCAAGCAACTCCCTTAGAAGTGGGAGTCAATACATCAAAGGCCCTAAAAATTCGAGTGAGCCATATACCATAAGGGTAGAAGTGAGGGGAAGTAGACACATGCTTCATATGAAGCAGGATAAGGTGAGGAAGACTAATTGGATTGCCATGGGATAATAACCACATTAACACTTGTACCATTATTAGACAATCCCCACGATTTTAAATTCAGGGAAGAAGAGTTTTGGTGACTAAACTTCTAAGAAGTTTATTCTTGGTCGAAAGAAGCGAGGCCGGAAAAATTTGTGCTTGGGGCAACGGATGGTCCAAAATAGTGCGAGTAATAGTAGCGTGGTCTACGCCATCTACAAAAGGCCAATTTTGTGATTTATAATCTGAAAAGCCTACATACGGAACTCCTAAAATCTGAGCAAAATTGTCAAACCCTATGAATTTCTATTCATTTAAAGTAGCCGTAAGATCCAAATCATCAGTACAACAAGATTGATAAAACTCCTTGACCTCTAATTCATAAAGAGCATCATTAAAAGAAAGCAATTGTAACCAACCTTGAGTTTGAAGAGAGTCGAACAAAAAATTAAATTCTGGCTTAGATATCCAGGATTCCGGGAAAACGCGTCCGGATAGAACTTTAATTCCGGTAGAGGAGGCAGAAGAGCGTGTCATTTGGAATTTGATGGGGCAGAGGAAGACGAACCTGTAGCAGCAGAAGGTTGTCATTTTCGGGTTGAGGGCGTTCCGGCAGACACAACAGAGGGTGACGGTGGTGGCGTTGGTGCCGGAGTTTGCGGGTGGAGGGTTTTCGAACATATGGTTTTTTGGGTGGGGGTTTTGAGACGGTTGTTTTTGTCCGTTTGAGGGGTTTTGAAAAAGAAGGCGGAGGAGGAGGAGTTGCTTTTGGGGGAGAAGGAGTTGGAGACGGCGGTGATGAAACAGAAGAAGAGAATGAAGGGGGTGTCGCCGGTTGAGCGTCAGTGGGCTTTTTGAAAAACCGGCGAGTGGTTTTCCTTCCCATGGTTAGGGTTTGTGAGTGAGGGAGAGAGAGAGTTGGAGGGAAGGAGGTGAAGGAGACACTAGTAGAAAAAAACCCTCAAATGCTCCGGTTTTTTAGGCCATGAATGCCCCGTATTTGACGCGTAGTAGATGTCGCCCGAGCATTTGAGACTTTTACAAATGCTCCAGTTGCAACCGGAGCATTTGTAACACAAATGCTCCAGTTTTATCTTAAAAACCGAAGCATTTATGTTACAAATGCTCCGATTTTTAAGATAAAACCAGAGCATTTGAGCCCCTAAAAATTTGAAATTTTTTTTAAAGCTTTTTTATCCTAAATTGATGGACAATCATTTACATGTACATAAAAGTTTCATTTCTAATATTTTTGTTCATAAATACAAGATATAGTACAAATAAATAACAATTAACATTAAGGTAAACTAATATATCCATATGAACATATTCCTTAAATGTTATAAGGACATCAGATCATCTGGAATCCCATGCACCAAACTGCAGCACCAGCCTGCAATGCAATCCAAATACTGCAATAAGGTGCAACTATAGCTGAAGTAAGCAACAAGCACTCAAGTGTTGTGCATTAAGCTAATCATACTACTGTAAATAAAGGAAAGGAAAAAGAGAAGAAAACAAGACATCCAGCAGACACTAAAATTGAGGAATCTGCATATTCTGTTAGTTCCATACTTCTGAAAAAATTTCTCAGCCAAAATCCAAGCTGGAGTATGTAGGATGTGCTTAAACATCTGACTTTTTATCTTTTGCATCCTCTCAAGAAGTATAGTGTGATCAATTTTTAAATTCACATAATAGCAAGTCAACAAAACTAGTAAAAATGGCAGAAAATTGCTTGGAAGTGGGGACACAATATTACTATGGAATCGAAGCATGCAAGGAAGTTTGGGATGAAGGTCATAGAATATAAAGATGCACATGGACAAAATCCTGTCCATTAAGAAGCACGCATTGACAACAGCACGCCACAGATTATATTATGACGCTAGTCTTGTGGTGCACCATATATTAATAATATTCAGATTTGTCAAAGACAACAGCATGAACATCATCTTGTAAATTGTAACTAAGGCCAAAAGGCTTTGAGTTAAAATATTATATATATGTTAAAAACCTCCTTTTGTGAGCCAGTAAACAGGTCATATCAATGTCTACCAACTTAATTTAAAAGCAAAGTACACAACATCTCCCTCTCCTAAAAATCTATCTTAAATCAAAACATTTAGCACGACGGCCAAATGAAATGACTATGCAAGTCGCAAGTCGCAACTCGCAAGTGCCCAACTCAAGTCCGATCTCTCAATAAGGAGGGTCGACCTCATTTATTGACATGAGAAGTGTATAATAAATTAATAGCTCGAGGAATTGACCAACAAGCTTGGACACATCATGACAAGATATTAGACAATTTAGATGAGAAAGCAGAGAACATGAATGCATTAGTTAGACCAAATCAAACCTCTGAATTGCTCCACCATTGCCAATATCACCAGAAGCTGCAGTTAGAAGCAAAAGTTCCAAGTAGCCTTTAGTGGCATCCTGCAAGAGTAAAGGTAGAGAAGTCAGCACAAAAAGAAAGAAAAGAAGAAAAAAAAAAGGTATAAGCAGGTAACAAATCATATCTTTTTATGAACTGAACTAAACAATTTCTCGCTGATCAAAACTGATTTTTACATATCCAAGCTGATTTTTGCTAACTTACAGCCCAATAACCTTTGGACCAGTTTGTCCGAAAATGGAATTATCAATAGGATTAAGGTATACATAATAAGAGATAAAGCACCAAACACATCCTCCTTTTTATTGATAAGTGCAAATTCAACTTGTTTATCACATCTAAAAAGGCAATATGATTTTCGGCTTACTGCAATATAAGAGTTCGAAAATTCCATGTCAGAGCGCTCAAAAGAGAGGAAAATCAAGCTATTATCAATAACAAAACTTGGGTAGAACTGTAACTTGGACAACTCAACACAAGAAACCGAAGTTTAAGAAGCCTGGACGCAACCAAGCAACTAAGAACGCAAACCAAGCGACTATAAAGACCACATCCATACATGAGACTACACAAAAGCTGACATTAAGTCAATACAGATATAATCCACTTCTCAGCCTCATATCCCTATTGTTCATCTTCAAGCCACATCCTTTCCATAAGAATAATATAATAAAGTTGTCACTGCATTCTACAGAAGTTTAAAAGGCAATCGTCGGGTAAAGGGAAGGTGATTCTTTTTCCCAACAAGGGATGCCTTAAATCAGAAGACGAAGTAACCAGTTAAGCCTTAATTTATCAAATATTCAAGCAAGAAACTAAAATTAATCAAGAAAACTCTAATATGATAAAATAGAAAACTTCAAAATAAATCTCTATTCATATGTTTATCGTGGATAGCAGGCAACTGGAATTCCTATATTAAAAATCATTAGTAACATCAAAACTCCCAAATCTATAGAATATAAAATAAAACGGTGCATTTTAATCAATAAAACCTAAGAAACTAACTATATTCAAGCATAACTCACCAAACAAACACCATGGAAGTTACATCTCAGTAAACCGCAAGAAAGGAAGCATCATGTTTACAGTAGCAAGATAGATATACTTAAGTATTAATGCTTACCTAATTAGAAGGTGATGCAGACACAGATGAAGATCCAGCTGCAGCAGGCTTATTTTGCAATAGTTTCCAGATAATACAAACAAAATAATGTTACTAGTCCAAAGAGAACGAGGAAAGACGTTTTCTGACTATAACTGAAATACTGAAGAACTCATAACAGTAGCATTATGGTAATTGATTTACAATTGTGAACAACAGATTACCTTCTTCTCTACATAATATGTTGGATTAGAACAAGAATTACTTTCAAAAATGAGTTAAATCAAAAACCATAACTATCTTCCATTAGTCATAATTTTAATGTGTCCACCAAAAGAAAAGGTAATTTTTGCTTACAAATCTTGATTCAGTAGTGTAGGCTAGAGAAGTTCAAAGTTTAACTTACATTCTCTCAAAAATAAAAAAAATGGCCTATGATTTTGGCGCAACTCAAACTTAAGATGCTGACTATAAATTCAAGAACAGAGGGAGTGCAGCAGTTAGCAATGCATTTTGACAAGTCAAAATCAAATCATAACTGATAACTAATTGATGTTGGGTAATCTTCGTCTCTCCCAAAACTAGTAGAAAATCATTTAACCGCATAAGAACTGATGAAGAACAACATAAAAGATTAAATATTTATCATGAGCTAAATAAAAAACGTCAACCTTACCAAATTAAATCACCGATTTTATAGAAAAATATCAAATAATCAATCCATAGATTTGATGTACCTCGCCTGACAGAGCAAAACAAGTACCAATTAACACCAACGTTGGCTGGCAGATATTGCGGAGGTTGGCTGACGTTTTTTGTGCACGTTGTTGAGCCCTGAAGAAACTAATCAGTAGGAAGCCATTATTGATTATAGAAGAGAAGAAGAGAGAAATGTATTATTTAGAGAAAGAAGAATACAGAATCATAGTGTTTGTTACAAAGAAGAAAGTTAGTTATTGTCAGCCTATTTATAACAGATAAGCTAACTAACTAACATATACAATGTGTTAAGAAAATAATTTATGTGATATAACTTATAGTCCCCCTTCAAGCTGGACAAGAGAAGTAAGTCCAAGCTTGACACCAAGAGTATGATGCTGATGAGAATTCAAAGCTTTTGTTAGAATATCAGCTAGTTGAGCAGTACTGGATACATGAAAGGTTTGGATAAAACCACTCTCCACTTGTTCTCTGATGTAGTGCATGTCTCTCTTGAGGTGTTTGGTCTTTTCATGGAACATAGGATTCTGAGCTAAGTGCTCTGCAGACTTATTATCACAGTACAAAGAAATAGGAAGAGCAAATCCAATCTTCAAATCCTCAAGGAGACCATGTAGCCAAACTAACTCAGAAGCTGCAGATGACATGCTTCTATACTCAGCTTGGATGACTTACTTACTGTTGTCTGTTTCTTTGTCTTCCATGATACTAAATTTGCACCAATGAACACAGCATAAGCGCTTAAGGATCTACTACTGAATTGACACCCACTCCAATCAGAATCACTATAAGCACTAATCTTCAAGTCTGAATCAGCAGAATAGAATAATCCTTGATCAAGAGTACCCTTTAGATATCTTACCACATGCATAACAGCTCTAAGATGTGGGACTCGAGGTGTGTGCATAAATTGGCTAAGATGTTGCACAGCATAAGAAAGATCTGGCCTAGTGATGCCTAGATATAGTAACCTTCCCACTAATCTCCTGTATACATCAGCATCTTCAAGTATATCACCATCATCTATTGATAATTTCAATCCAACAGATAAAGGTGCAGGTGCAGCTATACAATCCACCATATTACAATCAGTAAGTATATCATTGATATATTTCTTTTGAGAAAGAAAAATACCTTTCACAGTTCTGGTTACTTCAATTCCTATGAAGTAGTTTAATTGCCCCAAATCTTTTATAGTGAAAGCTTTATCAAGAACCACTTTCACTTCTTCTATTTGAGACATGGATGTGCCTGTGAGTAGCATATCATCCACATATACAAGAATAACCGAAAATTCTCCATGAGACTCCCTGGTAAATAAGGAATAATCTTGCATTGACTGTTTAAAACCAATAGATTTCAAACACTTACTCAGCTCCTTGTTCCATTGCCTTGATGCCTGTTTAAGGCCATAAAGTGACCTTTTAAGCTTACAAACTTCTCCAGCCTTGGCCTTAGTATAACTAGCAGGAGGAGTCATATAGACTTCCTCATCTAAGAAGCCATGAAGGAATGCATTATTCACATATAATTGGCATAGAGGCCAATTCTTGACAGCAGCAATAGAAATAATCACTCTTACTGTTGCAAGCTTTGCTACTGGAGAGAAGGTCTGATTGAAATCCTGACCAGCTACCTGTTGATACCCAATAGCTACCAGCCTTGCTTTGTGTCTGTCAACAGTCCCATCTGGTTTCAATTTTGTTTTATACACCCATTTTGAACCAATAGCCTGTTTATCCTTAGGTAAAACAGTCAAATCCCATGTCTCATTATCTTCTAAAGCCTTCAATTGTTTGTTCATTGCATCAATCCAGTTGGGATCATATTTAGCTTGATTGTAATGTTTAGGTTCAGTAATTTTACAAGAGTTGACAGCAAAGGAAAGAGATTGAGAAAGAGAATCAGGTGTGGCTGTTTTATGAGGAATGTAGGTGTTAGCAAATCCCTGTAATTTGACAGTAGGAATTACAGCTCTTGTAGATTTTCTAAGGACAGAATGTGGATTTTCAGTAGTAGAAGAAGGTTGTTCAATGTGAGAAAATGAAGTAGAATGAGAAGAAGAATTAGGAAGAGAATCAGAAGAAGAGGAAGATGGAGTATTTTGTAAGATAGCAGGATCAGTAGAAGTTAACTGACCTTCATGAGTATTAGGAACATTAGGAACATATACATCATTTTCATCTTGATTACATGTATGAATAACAGGATGTGAATTTGAAGGTATAGAATCAGTAGCAAAATCTACTAATTGCAATTTAAGATTATGAGAAGAAGTAGAAGAGTTAGCATATGGGAATGTGTTTTCAAAGAAAATAACATCTCTAGAAACAAAAGTTTTGTGATTATCAAGATCATATAATTTGAAAGCCTTTTGACCAAAAGGATATCCAATGAATATACATCTCTTTGCTCTGGAATCAAATTTGTCCCTTCTAACATCATGATTATAAGCAAAGCACAATGAACCAAACACTCTAAGTTCTTTGTAAGAAGGACTGATACCTAACAAAGCTTCATAAGGAGTCTTCCAATTCAACAATCTTATAGGAAGCTTATTTATGATGTGAGTGGCAGTAAGGATGCAGTCTCCCCATAATTTCTTAGGCAATTGAGCATGAAACCTAAGAGCCCTAGCAACTTCTAACAAGTGCCTGTGTTTTCTTTCAACTCTAGCATTCTGTTGTGGGACATGAGGTACACTTTTCTGTTGAATGATACCCTTGCTAGCAAACATATGAACACACTGCTCTTTGATCAATTCTGTACCATTGTCAGATCTTATCATTTTAACCTTCTTTTCATACTGTGTTTCTATCATAGCAAGAAAATCACCTATTTTCTTCTGAACTTGAAGCTTGTTATGCAGTAAAAAGGTCCAAGTGACTCTACTGAAGTCATCAAGAATTGTAAGGAAATATGAAGCTCCATTCAAAGCCATGATTCTATATGGCCCCCACAAATCTATATGTATCAATTCAAAACTTTCAGAAGCTCTATTGCTACTAATAGAGAATGGTAATTTGTGAAATTTTGCAGGCAAACAAATTCTACAATTGTATTCAGCAATCCCATCACAATTACAATCTGGTATGTGTTTCATTTTGGACAATGAAACATGTCCTAATCTGGCATGAAAGGTTGCCAAAGATACATCAGCTCTACCTTTATTCATTATACTAGTAGAACTTTTCTTAGGTAAAGACATCTCAGCAATATTTTCTACTGCATTACAAACAGTACCATTACTTACAGCATCACCATTTTGCTTCACATTCTTCTGTAAACCAACCCTTCCTGCAGTATCAAGGTAATATAATCCATGTTGTTTATGACCAATTCCAATCACCTCATTACTAGAATGGTCCTGAAAATAACAATTCTCTTCTGTAAAGAATACTCTAACACCAGTATGTTCAATCAATTTTCCAATTGATAAAAGGTTATGCTCAAAATCCTTTACCAAGAGAACTCCAGTCAATAAGATCTTATCATTTACCAAAACATTACCAACCACATCTACTAACCTATGTGTTCCATCAGGTAACCCCACTTTAATAGGTCTTGACAGATGAGTTTTAGTGAGTAATAAAGATTCAGCAAACACCATATGATCACATGCACCCGAATCAATAATCCAGCTATTCTTATCATTCTTCTTGAATACAGAACAAGTTAAAGTGATAGGAGTTTTACCTGAAAAACTTGCAAAAGCTCCAGAATGTTCTGTATTCTGCTTCATTTTCATAGACTTCATCACTTCTTGACATATAGCTGATAACATGTCTGAGTTTAAAGCATCATCATGCCCAATATCATCAAGAGGAGTTTCACCATGTTCACCAGTACTTGTTGTATGCACATTAGCAGCAATTCTAGTGCCAGGTTTGGATGATTTTATGGCATTATACCATTCAGGATAGCCAATGATTTTAAAACATTGGTCTATAGTATGTCCCTTGCCCTTACAATGATCACATTTCTTGTCAGACTTTTCTTTCTTCCAATCTCTTTTCCCATTTCCAGCATATTTCTGAAAGTTGTTGTGCTGTACACCTTGAAACATTCTTTGTGCAGCCATTGCACTACTTTCAGCAAGATGTTCAGAAACACCAGTAATTTCCTTCTGTTTTTCTATTTGTTGCACAATAGAAAAGGTCTTGTTTAAAGAAGGTAAAGGATCCATTGATAAAATGTTGGAAATAGTGGTCTCAAATCCACTGTTTAATCCAAGTAAGAACTGAATTAACTTGTCTTCTGCTTCCAAATCACTTAATCTCTTAAGAAATGAGCAAGAACATTTGTTTAAGGCACCACAAGTACAGATAGGCATCATCTTTAAACTCTGTAATTCATCCCAGAGTCGCTTAATTTTGCCATAATATGCCACAATTGTCATATTCTCTTGTTTAAGAGAATCAATTTCTTTCTTCAATTGAAAGATTAAAGGACCGTTTGATTGTCCAAACCTTTCGTGTAATTCTCTCCACAATTCAGTAGATGTTTCTACAAAACCAAAATCATCAGCAAGATCTGCAGTTATAGAACTTAAAATCCAGCTCATTACCATGTAATCAGCACGTTTCCACTGTTGCTAGTTCTTATCACCTTCATCAGGCATCTCCAATACTCCATTGATGAAGCCTTATTTATTTTTAGCAATTAAAGCTCTCCTCACATTCTTACTCCAACGCATGAAATTTACTCCAGAAAATGGAGCGGCAACTAACACTGATGTTGGATTATCGGAATTGGAAATAAACAAAGGATCAATGTTACCTGTACTTTCTGAGTTCTTGATTTGAGTATTATTTCCAGATTCCGAAGTTGAATTCGCCATTTGATTCAATCAAAATAATCTCAGATTCAATCAGATTAATATCCAAGAATTGCAAGAAAATTCACAGAAAACTTTCGCAATCTTGTCAATCACAATTTTATTTCTCAAAAGTAATTGTAATCAACATGTGTTTAATTCTAACCAATCTCTTGAATGAGATCAACTCTGATACCATGAAGAAACTAATCAGTAGGAAGCCATTATTGATTATAGAAGAGAAGAAGAGAGAAATGTATTATTTAGAGAAAGAAGAATACAGAATCATAGTGTTTGTTACAAAGAAGAAAGTTAGTTATTGTCAGCCTATTTATAACAGATAAGCTAACTAACTAACATATACAATGTGTTAAGAAAATAATTTATGTGATATAACTTATAAGCCCACATCTGCTGTTGTGGTTCCTGTTGTTGCTGTTGCTAAGCCATCCACAACTATTGTTGAATTTATAGCAAAAAACTTCCAAAATTCTCAAAGCTAATCTTACCCTAGAAGTTTCACGATCAGAAAGGACCGAGATAGAGGAGCGAGAAAATGGCGAGAAGAATTAGTTAGGGTTGAAGAATCGAGAGATTTGAGAACAGGGAGAGAGAATGAGTAACCTTTCTGGTCTCTTAGGCAAGAGGAGAGAGATCTTTCTCAACGGTGGGACCTTCAATTTTTTTATGCTTCATTTTCGAAATACTAGGGTTGGGGTTAGGATCCGATTGATTTGGGGAAGAAGGCGATGAATAAAGTCGTTGTAAGAGTGCAAATGGATTTTGACTACGATCTTGAAGAAAGGGATGGAAATCATGATGAGTTGAAACCCTAAATGTTGCACGATCGACATGGAGATGGACATGGTGCTGGAGATTATTAACGGAATGTTTCATGAGAAGGGACGCATGAAGCTTGCGACTGACATTCATCAAACTAATAGTTTGTTTGGTAGAATGGATTTGGAAGGAAAAGAAAGGAAGTGGAAGGAAATTTATTACTTTCCAATGTTTGGTTTATTAAAAAAAATTAAGTGAAAGGAAATGGGAGAAATTGGAAGGAAATATTCTTTAATAAGATTTCACTTTCCTTTCCTCCCAAAAGCGGAGGAATTCGGAAGGAAAGAGAAAATTTATACCAAACATGAGAATTTAAGGTTTTTTTCCTTTCTCTTCCATTCTTTTCTTTTATCTTCCCTTCCTTTCTCTTCCCTTTCTTGCCTTTACTAAAAATGAACCAAACACACTGTAAGGGTTGTTGGCTGGAGGTTGAGTCTGGAAGATGAGAGAGATCGAAGTGAAGAGGGGAAGAGAGAAAAAGAGAACTAGTTTGATGGGAAGGAAGAGCGAGAGAACAGAGGTGAGCGAAACTAAAGTGGTGTGCGGGGAGTAATTAGAATCGAGGGAAAATAATATTTTAAAAAAGGAGGAAACACAAATGCTCCGTTTAGCTGGAGCATTTGTTAAATTTTTTTTATTAAAATATTAAAGAAAATCATCAAATGTTACGTTTGTAAAATAACCGGAGCATTTGACAATTAGCAAAAGCACTTTTTTCCACTAGTGAGAAAGAGTTGAAAGTGAAGTAGGTTAGAGAGGTTTTGGGGGGGGGGGGGGGATAGTTAGTGGGCCGGGGAGGGTTTGTGTTTGGGCTAAGGTGTACCATGCATTACAAATTGCCTTGCATCTACTATTTTTTTAAAAAAAATTAAAAGCTTTCGGAAAGATTTTTCAGTTTTGGCAAAGCAGCATCATTAGAATTTTTTAAACCACACTAGTACAAAAACGTTGATTTGCGTTGGACTCTGGACCCATATTTGCGTCGGCCTTGGGTCCGACGGCACAGGTCACGACGGAGATGACCTGAAATTGATCTGCGTCGTATGCGAAAACGACTCAGATTAGTTAGCTATTTGCGTCGCACGTTGTATACGGTGCGATGCAGATGGCTCTCTCTCCAGCCTAACACCAAGCTTCAAAGGGTAATGTGCGTCGCACATCGCCTGGGGTGCGACGCAGATGAGTGATTTGGGTCGCACCTTGGGCTACGTGCGATGCAAATTGCAATTTTTTTTTTAATTTTTTTTTAATTAAAAAAACTAGGAATGAGGTTGTTGCAAACTTGCAATAAAGATTTCAGTTTCTTCACAAAAAACTCGTAAATTTGTAATAATAAATTACAGAAAATAAACAAAAAGTGATAATTACATAAAAAAGAATATGTAAATTACAGAAAATCAATTAAATAAAATTACAGAAAAATAGAGAAGATTACAAAATTACTGAAAATCACAATCATAAAAGAAATAATTTCATAGCAACTACAGTCGAAATTTGAGATGGTGTTGCAAATCCAGATCTTCACCTGAAACGCAACTACAGTCGAGAAGAACCAGATCTGAAAACGAGAAAAGATTAATAATAAAAATTCAACCTTGGTGCAAAGGACAAAAGATTAAGAATCAAAATCAAAGTTCATGAATGAATTTCGAGGTAGATTGCCGGAATACCTTCATCGGACTAGGAAAATACCATCCTTTTACTGAAAATTTCAGATCTAAAAACGAGAAAAAATGAGCAAAAATAATCAGATATAAATGCCGTAAAAATAAACAAAAATAATCAGATATATAAAAAATGAAATGATATTAAAACAGATAATAAAACTCAATTCCATAGAACTTAGATTTGAATTGAAATCCATGAATCACATGCAAAACACGAAATGAAACGGTTAAACGAAGAAAAATAAAGAAAAAGAAAGAATACATGATCGATTTCCTTTGATATTATTTGCATTGTCGGTGAGCAGCAAAGGGGGAGGAATCTGACTCGTTTGTTTGCTGAAAGTCGGTGTCGTCATTGGCTGAAAGTCGCCGGAAAATGAAACGATTAGACCTTCGATGCTGAACTCATAATAGAGGGAGGGTTGAGGGTGGGAGGGAGGGAGAATTTAGGTTGGAGGTGAAGCGCCACATAGAGTGAGAGAAAATGAGAATTTGAGAGGTGAGAGAGGCGCATAGAATGAGAGAGAGTGAGAGAGAATGAGAATTTGAGAGGTGATTGGGCCGCAATCTGCGTCGGATGGGCCACGAGGTCCGACGCAATTTGCTCTTTTGCAACGCACTGAAATACGATGCGACGCGGATAGTGAAATTCATTTGCGTCGTATGGGCCACGTGGTCCGACGCACGTTGAGCTTTTGCAACGCACCTTTGGTCGATGCGACGCAGATAGCTCATCCTGGTGCTCATTTACACATGATGTGTGTCGCACTCTCCTTCATGTGCGACGCAAATAACACTTTTGCGTTGTTTTGCTTTACATCCGACGCACTTCGGGCGACGCAAATCGTCGTTTTTCTACTAGTGCCAATTGTGACACATATGTGATTTTTCTCGAACATCATGAAGCAACTTAGGTGTAGATTATCAGGACAGAATCCATAGCATTTTTACGAGTCTTGACTTATGATAGAAATAGTTTCTGACTTAGTTTAGGTATATTCTTTTGAGCTCATTTAAACTTGTGAAGGTAGGTCAATAAAACATATAATTCAACTAAGTACTAGAAATCAATCCCAATGCTACTCTAAGTTTTTCAAATCGTTCACGAGCAAGAGGTTTTGGTGAAAATATCAGCTATTTGGTCCTCAGTACAAATAAAATCAAGGGCTATGTTACCTATTTCGACATTATCACGTAGAAAATCATATCTGATTTATATGCTTAGTACATGAATGCTGAACAGGATTCTTTGAGATGTTAATTGCACTTGTATTGTCACACACGATGGGTACATTATCAATCATAACTCCGAAATCTCGAAGTTGTTGTCTTACCCACAATACTTGTGCACAACATGATGCGGCTGCAACGTATTCAGCTTATGCAGTGGAGAGAGCCACATAATTTTGTTTCTTGGAGGCCCACGATATCAAACATGGACCTAAAAAGGTGACTGTTCCAGAGGTACTATTCCTCTCTACCAAAAATCCTGCATAATCTGCATCAGAAAAACCAATCAAGTCAAAATTTCCTCCTTTAGGATACCATAGATAAAAGTTATTAGTGCCTCTTAAATATCTCAGTATTCGTTTGACATCTTTGAAGTGTGATTCTTTTGGACAAGACTGAAATCTGGCACAGAGGCATACACTGTGCAGAATATCTGGCCGACTTGAAGTTAACTAGAGAAGAGAGCCTATCATACCTCTGTAGATTGTTTCATCTACTTTCTTACCATTTTCGTCCAGATCTAACTTAATTGCAGTAGGTATAGGTGTAGGATAAATTTTTGAGTCCTCCATACCATACTTTTTCAATACCTCTTCACATATTTATGTTGATGTATCATTATTCCATTCTCAAGTTGTTTGATTTGTAGACCTAGGAAGAAACTTAATTCCCCCATCACAGACATTCCAAATTAACTTTTCATTAGTTCAACAAAATAATGACATAATAATTCTGTGGTAGCTCCAAAGATAATATCATCCACATAAATTTGTACAACCAACAATTCTTTCTCCTTACTTTTTAAGAATAGTGTTCTATCTACTAAACCTCGTTTAAATCCATTTTCCATTAAAAATATAGACAAGCGTTCATACCAAGCTCTAGGAGCTTGCTTTAAACCATAAAGTGCTTTATCAAGTTTGAAAACATGATTAGGAAAATTTGGATCAATGAAGCCAGGAGGTTATTCAACATACATTGTTTCCTTCAAGTAGCCATTTAAGAAGGCAGTTTTGACATCCATCTGAAATAATTTAATATTTTTCAAAGCATCAAATGATATCGAAATTCTAATAGCTTCTAAATGGGCCACAGGAGAAAATGTTTCATCATAGTCAATTCCCTCTTGCTAGTTGAATCCTTGACATAAAAGTTTAGCTTTATTTCGAACAATCATCCCACTATCATCCAATTTGTTTCGAAAAACCACCATTTTGTTCCAATAACTGATTGAGTAGTGGGACGAGGTTCTAAGTGTATCACTTCGTTTCTCTTAACCTGATTCAATTCATATTGCATGGCAAGAATCCAATCAGGGTCAGTTAATACAATTTTATAGTTTGTAGGTTCACTTTCAGATAAAAAAGCATTAAAAGCACAAAAGTTTGAACTCCCTTTGAAATGTCCGTGAGTATTAAGTCAGTAGGATGTGAGCCTTGATGTTTCCATTTCTTTGGAGTGAAGGTTGCGTTTGATGACACAAGTCGGCCAGATATTTTCGATTATTGGATGGCATTGGTCTTCTGCATGTTCTTCTAAGGGTTGATGTAATTTCGGGGTGTTACAGATGACCTTCGGCAATTTTAGTTGCTTCTTCTGTATTTTGTTCACGCTCGTCACAGTGATTGTTTTGTTCGTCGGACTGTGCCATGCACTGTGCTCCAGAAGATGTTTCAGTTTGTTTTTCAACATTCTGGTTGTCTAGTGACTCTCTATATAGTCCAATAGAGAAGTCTTCATCATCATCTCCCTGCACATCTTGAACATTTTTATTAGTTTCATCAAATATGACATGAACACTCTCCTCCATATACATTGTTCTTTTATTGTATTCTTTATATGCTTTGTTATGAGGAGAGTATCCTATAAACACTGCTTCATCACTCCTTGGATCAAACTTACCCAAATTATCCTTGCCATTATTGTGAACATAACAAGTACATCCAAAACATCTTAAGTGAGATATATTTGGTTTCCTACCTTTAACAAGTTCATATGGAGTTTTATTCAAGATGGATCGTACTTTAGTTCTATTATATATGTAGCATGCAGTACTCACTGCCTCGGCTCGAAAATTCCTAGGTAAGCCACTATATAACAGCATGGTTCGAGACATGCCTTCTAGAGTACGATTCATCCTTTCTACAACTCCATTCTGTTGTGGAGTCCTTGGAGCAGAGAAGTTATGATCAGATATTCCATTGTCATTGCAGACTTTCTCGAAATCTATATTTTCAAACTCATTGCCATGATCAGTTTGGAAAGATAACAGTTTGTAGTTTGTTTGATTTTGAACTTTTTGAATGTGAACTAGAAATACATCAAACGTTTCATCTTTGCTACCAAGGAATAAGGTCCATACAAATCTAGAAAAATCATCAACAAGTACTAATACATATATATTTGCTACCACCTCTACTCCTTACACATATTGGACCACAAAGATCCATATGAATTAATTCCAACGGTTTAGAGGTGGACTTAAAATACGATCGAACATGTTTGCATCTAGCACAAGCATTACAAATTGATTCCCAATCAAAGTTTATAGATGGTAGGCTATCAACTAAATCCATTTTTCTTAATTTGTTAAGCAGTCTAGCACTAAGATGTCCAAGTCTTTTATGCCAAAGTAGAGGGTTATCTTGTAGATCACTCATGCACGAAATTTTATCGTTAGGTAAGGTGTTTAGACAAGTTATGTAAACATTATTTAACCTTTTACCTTCCAAGATTAATTCCTGAGTGTCATTGTTAATGATTTTGCACATATTTGCTTGAAATTCAACAACATTACCTCGATCACACAATTGTGATATACTTAACAAATTATGTTTTAAACCATTTACCATCATTACATTCTCGATGGAGTGTGTAAGGGATTTACCGACGTTCCTATTCCAATTATTTCTCCCTTTTGTTTTTTGTCAAATGTAACACACCCTCCGTTGTGGGCTACTAGTGAGAGGAATTGAGATTTATCACCAGTCATGTGTCTTGAGCAACCACTGTCGAGGTACCATAGGCTGCTTCCTCTCACATTTACCTGCAAAAGAATCACTTGTTAGTTTTAGGAACGTAAATTTGCTTGGGTCCCTTTTTCTTTCGTTCAACAATCTTTGCAATTCATTTTTTCTTTATGTTACAATCATCAATTAAGTGACCATTATTTCCACAAAAGTTGCACTAGTAGAATAAATGTTATTTGCTGGGGTGATATTGCTGCGGTTTTAGCCATACGCCACAATATATCACGTAAAAAAAAAGTAAAATATGAAATAAAGATATTGCTGCGGTTTCCGCTTAAAACCGCAGCAATATAGTGTAAGCAGAATTTTTTTTGAAAATAGTTGACTATTTGACCAGCTATATTGCTGCGGTTTATTAAAGAAACCGCAGCAATATATTAAAATATTAACATTTTAATATATTGTTGCGGTTTCTTTAAAAAACCGCAGCAATATAAAAACCTAATATTATATAATAGTATTCTCTCCCACTAAACCCTAAATGAAACCTTCATCTCCTCATTTCACGCCCCTCTCTCTCTCATTTCATGCCCCTCTCTCCTCTTCATTTCACCCCCCTCTCTCCTCTCTCTCTCTTCTCAAGCCCGCCCCTCTCTCCTCTCAAATTTTCGCCTCTCTTCTCCTCTCAATTCTTCGCCTCTCTTCTCCTCTTAATCATCACTAACGGTCGTGGTTTCCTTCGGCAGCCGGTCGTGGTTTTCTTCGTCGGCCAATTTTTCTTCGTCAACATGGTTTTCTTCGTCGGTCGGTTTTTCTTCGTCAGCAGTTCAGATCGATGACAACTCCATCGTTCGTCGTTCTCCACCCTCGCAACGGGTTTTCACGAGAACAGAGAGCAGAGTAGATTTGTTTTGTTTTCCTTTTTGTTTTTCGTTTCGCAATGTGATTTTACTCTTTTGAGTTGGTTTGACTGAAATCGGTGGTGTAATTTGCATCAATTACATTGGAACTGCGTTACTTGTTACTTCAGATCAGTGTTTCTGCGAATTCGATTTTTTTTAACGAATTCGATCAGTGTTAGTTCAGATCGGTGGTGTAATCTGTTCTATTTTCCATTTTGTTCGTTTCCTTGTTTTCGTTTTTTTTTTTTAACGAATTCGATCAGTGTTAGTTCAGATCGGTGGTGTAATCTGTTCTGTTTTCCTTTTTTTTTTCGTTTCCTTGTTTTCGTTTTTTTTTTGTCTTTTTTTTTGTTTTTAATCTGTTTGTAGATTTTGTTTCAGGATTTTTTTTAAAAAAAAATTTTCATTAAATTTAATAAGAAGCAGTCTGATTTCTGGTCAATAGTTTATGATTTACTTTTTTAGTATGATGTAATTATTTTGAATCATCTATTGGAGACTTAGTGATTGTTAACTTTCTTGAAAGTTCAGTAAGCCTAACCAAACGATGCGCGACCATACATATGTTATTTCATATTCAATTTGCTTTTTAATTTTTCAAATTTAATTGAGAAATGCAAAAAAAAAAAAAAAATTACTTGTACCAGGACATATTGCTGCGGTTTTGAGCAAAAACCGCAGCAATATGTTGCACGTTTTTTTTTTAAAAAAAATATATTGCTGCGGTTTTTGCTCGAAATCGCAGCAATATGTTGAAATATTGCTGCGGTTTAAAACCGCAGCAATATAATTATTACCTATTGCTGCCCTCTTAATTGCTGCATGCCCAAAACCGCAGCAATAGGCCACTTTTTTACCGCAGCGAATAACATTTATTCTACTAGTGTTGCAAATTAGATATTCATGTAGATCCACGTATTTTCTTTTTCGAAAGTCTCTTTCGAAGTTTCTAGCACTGTGCCGTACACTATGTTGCTAACCAGTATATCCTAACCCAGTTTTGTTCACATTGTTTGTGGTGCTTGTTAAGTGATTTAGAGCATTTATTCCATTAGTCCACTTTTTATGCATCTTTCGAGCAATGGATAGTTGTGATTCCAAGAATTCGACTGAGATATTTAAATCACTACTTCTTTTTCTGGAAATTTCTAAATCTCTTTTAACTTTGTCAAGTTCTTCACTTATCTTAGCATAACTAGGCAGCATTACTGGAACAATCCTAGATTTTTGTCTTGAATTC
The DNA here is from genome assembly GCF_026745355.1 of Beta vulgaris subsp. vulgaris. Classification (NCBI taxonomy): domain Eukaryota; kingdom Viridiplantae; phylum Streptophyta; class Magnoliopsida; order Caryophyllales; family Amaranthaceae; genus Beta; species Beta vulgaris. Next base: position 15,322,899 of record NC_079207.1, read on the forward strand.
TTAAGTTCAACTAACTCATGATTTAATGTTTCAATTTGTTTTTCTAGACATGATTTTTCAGCTTCGAATACAGTGGATGGCACTGCGCCATTTACGATGTTATCAGCAAGAGATTTTTCGTGTTTTAGCGTGTTTATCTCGATGTCTTTCTCATCAATCTTTTTCATCAGTGTTTTATTTTCTTTTAATAAGTCCTTATATTCCAGTTCTAGTCCAGTCTTTTGGTTGGTCAAGTTTTTTATTTCCTTTTTCATGATATCAAACTTATCATTCATGTTTTGACAATCATCAATCACGTTTCCAAGCAAGGTGACAAGTTGATTTTTTGAAAGAAGATGAATTGAGGATTGTAAGGATGTTAGGCTTACCTCACTGTCTTCTACTTCTTCTAGAGAGTTCGAACTTTTAGCCATCAAGCATAGATGTGAGTGGTCTTGGGACAATACCTTTTTTAGTGTTCTCTATACAACATTCAGACATAGTTTGGCCTCGTGGCACTGTGCTACGCTATGTTCTTCATCAGAATCCGAATCTCCCCAAACTGCAGCAATCATAGCTTTCTTGAATTCTTTCTTTGACTGCTATCATTTTTCCTTGGGCTTTTCATCATCCCATAGGGGACATTCTTTAATCCTATGATCGAACTCACCACACTTGAAACAACCAGAGTTAGTAGCACTTTTCTTATGGTTTAGAAGTAGTACCCTTACCTTTGAAGTTTCCACTTCTTCTGAAGTTGTTGTTCCTCTTATTTTTTAGAAAATTTTGAAACTTTCTAGTGAGAAACGCTACCTCATCATCACTATCACTATCATCAGTTCCTAATTCAGTTTTCAAGGCTAAACCTTTATTCTTTGGTTCATTAGTTTTAGAATTTAAAACAAGTTCATAAGTCATTGATGAGCCAATAAGTTGTTCTAGTGAGAGTTTAGTTAGGTCTTTAGCCTCTTGATAGCAGTGATTTTAGGAAGCCATCGATTTATTAAACTCCTTAACATTTTTCTTGCTATATCTTCAGAAGCATAGGTTTTTCCTAGAGAACGCAGTTCATTAGTAATTAGTGTGAATCTAGTGAACATCTCTTTAATAGATTCGTCCTTATTCATAGTGAACAATTCATATTGTTGGACGAGCAAATCTATCCTAGATTGTTTTACCTCATTCGTACCTTCATGGGCCAACTCCAGTGTGTCCCATATTTCCTTAGCAGTAGTACATACCGAGTTTCTTGAATATTCATCAGGTCCAATTCCATATTGGAGAATACTCATAGCTTTGAAATTTTTATCGACTTTTGCAAAGTCGACCGAATTGTAGTCATCTTCATCTGTGTCGACCATCTTTCCTTCAGCATCTTTGACTTAGATAAGAATAGGTCATGTTCTTATGATTCTTTAGCAATCATAATCTGAACCTTGAATGTAGATCCTCATCCTTTTCTTCCACCATCCGTAATCCTTTCCAATGAAAGTAGGACACTTGGAGTGCCTATCGCGAGAGTCATCTTGCATATTCATGATTTCTTTTCTCTAGAGTTTAGTCTTACGAGAATAGTCTGCTCTAATACCACTTGTTTGAACACAAGGTGACACTCAATAAGGGGGGGGGGGGGAGGGTTGAATCGAGTGACGAAATCTAATCGATTTTCGCAAAACTTCTTCTATGGCACTGTGCCAGGCATTGTGCGAAATACTCGTAAATAATTGATTTGAGTTTTTGCAAAAATTAAAACGTAAACTATATGAAATAAATCACTCAAACACCAGATATAACGTGGTTCAATCTCACCTCTGACATCTACGTCCACACGAACCAAATAAACTCCTTTATTTGAATCCTGAAAAACCAACCTCTTGATACAATAAGACTCCCCCACTACTAACCCTAGTAGTGCTCTCCAACACTTAACTCTAAGTATTGTGACTCTCTATAATTTAGAAATTACAGAAAGAAAAGATCCTCAAACATGTGCTTCTTATTCAAGCAATTTATAGGACAATTACAATCGTAGAATAGTTACTCAAACTTACTTGAACAATGCTATACTCTGTGCCTTGCAAATTGTTTTCAGCTCTTAATATCTCCGATTTTTCTCTATGAAAACGTGAGTTATGAGAGTGAATTCCAAAACCCTTTTATTATCTCAAAAACATTTTTCGAAAATCTTATTTTTATAACACATTTTTAACTCGGTTTTTACTAAAAACGTGTTTTAAGAAAAATTCTTTTATAAAACGTATTTATTAATACGTTATCATTTTTAATCAACTTGCTTTTCAAGTTTCAATTTCCTTTTTATATAGATATACAAAATTAACATAATTATTTATTTCCTTAACTCTAAGAAAATTATAATTATACTAATTTTATATTTCTATATTTAGCACATAATATATCACCCAATTCAAGTACATTACACTTTGCATAAAGTAACTACACTTTGGAATATAAACTTGTAGGGTAAAACCTTTCCTTCAACTTAACTCAAAATTAATCCATCCGAAAACCGGTGTAGCCATACAGTATACACAAACAGTATTCCACCAGTTGTTTGCTTCCAGTTTTAGATTGTAGGTAGCAATAGGCACCATTTCAGCACTAGGGCAACCATTAGCAGCAAACAGTTTCTCCATCTCCCTAATCCACCCTTCCAACACAGTTGGATCAAAAGTTCCGTCAAAAGAAGGCGGACGATGACGGTCGAATCGGTCGAAGATAGATTTCCCATTAGACGAAGCAGTAGACCCATTAGCCATGGTTATTATAGCATTCTCGAGTGCCTGACGCCTCTTTCAGGCAACCTCTTTTCTAGGACTAGGTAACCGTCGTGGAGGCATTCTATACACAAGAGGTAAACATTCATTATTTAACACGCTAACATATACAAATAGCAATTTGACACATAGATGTAAGAAAAGATTTTCCCGTGGTTTGCTACCCTGGTCACCCTCTCTCTATTATTATTCTTGGAGCTTGAGATTCTACTGATCCTAACTACTTCACCTACATATTCCTGAGAGTTTCTTAGTGATTACGCGAGAGTCTTAGAGTTGTTTTTCTCTGATACAACTGTAACACCTCGTACTTAAATTGATAAGCTACTTAACAATAACTATTTAAAATTAATTGAAAGATGTTAGCAAAAATAAGTTAGAATGGAAATGCTACTCTAAATCGATAAATAAAAATCAAAACTTAAGAATTAATAACCTCAAAACAACTCAACATGTCATAAGTTCCATCAAAGTAAGTAAATATCAAATCCATAAGTAAACTACATTATTAAAAGCTATGAGACATGCAAGTCTCCAGACACAAATCAAGTTTAAGCATCCTTAAGTCCTAACATCAAAACTCCCTATTCTCATCATAGAACTCATCAACTAAGAACATTATAAGGAACTTCCTCCCATCACCAACCCAAACTTTGGTAGCCCGTGCAGTAATAAGTCTAAAAGTCATTGTCATCTGCACATATAGTAATAATTCCACAATCAGCGGGGAGTAACTAGCAGTTCTCCCATAACAAAAGAAATCACTGTATATTTCAGACATAGATTAATAAGAAAAGGAATAAATAAGATCCAAGTCAACTATAATGTCCACATGCAACTACATCTTAATAAGCTTACGAGTAACACAAATAAATAGTTAATAAACAAGTTCAATCAGGAAATAGATCATATTAATTAAAATACATAAATAAAAATAAAAGATATAAATATAACAAGTGTGAGTCAGTATATAAATACATAAATAAAAATAAAAGATATAAATATCACAAGTGTGAGTCAGTATATGAACGTCAGTGGATCGCCACCCACTTCTAAGCTTTGTCAGATCGCATCCTCTAGGTCAGCCTATGGGATTACGTTCCCTATTGCCCGTGTCTATTATGGCCAAACTCCCGATGCAGGGTAGTACACGCCTTACTTTCTATCCTCTTGAAGAACAATAATTAACCACCAAAGTAGAGTGCACGGCCTTGACAGAAGCAACTAAGGAGGGAATCTGCTTAAAGGGGCTAGTCATTGATTAAGGTCTACTTTATGATCACGCGATAGTGTATTGTGATAGCTTGAGTGCGATATGCTTGGACAAGGATTAAATTTCGTCATGAGAGGACTACACACATAGATGTCACATATCATTTCTTAAAAAGTGAGACAAAAGTTAAGGTGAAGAAGGTAGGTACAACTGATAATCCTGATGATATGTTCACTAAGCCAGTTATGCAGAGTAAGTTTCAATATTGTTTGGACTAATTGCTCAATATTTGAGGTTGTTAGTTTCTCTTTGGGGCAAGTCTGGGGTCATTAGGGGCTAATCTGGTGTTCTTCAGGGACAAATCTGATTCTGGTTATCTTTTTGGGCAAATATGGTTGGAAAGAGAATTTGGGCTTGTGATCAATGCATCTGTTCATCTGGTTATCTAGTTCATTGTGAGAGGATTCACGTCAAGGTGGAGATTTGTAGGAATTTGTGGCTTGAATCTGGTCAAAATCGGTTTTAGTCGGCTCGTCTCAACAGGGGTTTAAAGGCAAGGCGACTTATCTGATTGGGCGTGCTTACTGAACTACAACCGGCGACCAGCATCCGGTCGGGGCCCCAGGCCCGATCTTGAGGGTAGTTTAGAGGTGCGGCCGCCTAGGGCCCAACGCAGGAAAGGGCCCAAAATTTTAAAAAAGCATTTGAAGAACAAAATAATTATTAACTGCAATTAGGCAATTAATTCACCCTTTCCGTTTTCAATGACTTCTCATATTGTGTTTCCAAGTATTCAATGACTCTTTGCCTTCTCCAGTAATTTACTTTCCATATTTCCAACAAGAAATCAACGTTAAGGGGAAAAATGATACCAGGCAATTTTTTTTGTCCCAATATTATATAAGTATAACAAATACAATCAAAATATGAAGGAAGACGCATCATCAGGCCCGTCTCGAACTATATAGAGGCCATGTGCGATCTCGTATTTGAAGAATTCAATGATGTAATAGCTCATCTATACTTCACATAATCATATTATGAAAAAAAAGTAGTCCAAATAAGTAGATAAACTTTTTCTTTTTACTACTTGAACTTTCTCTATTTTGGGGCCCTCACAATTAAGGGGCCCTGTTCCATGAAACATGTTGAACATGCTAAAAGCCGCCCTGCGCATCATCATCCATGGAAATTCTTTTAACAATAATGTAATTGCAATTACCGTCTCAATTCTCACACACGCATGGAGTCATGGTACCGCGACGATGAACCGGCTATTGAAGGGTGGTGACTGGCAAGGGCGCGGTGCCGTTCGGCCTTTGGTAATATTGTTGCTTGTTCTGATTAGTGACTTCTAATACTCACTGCTCATCATGCTCTCGTAGTCGTAAGCTTTTATTTTAATACTTGATGTCTGATTAGAGAATGAACAATATTTTTTATGCTTAATTAAAGTTTATGAGGTACTAGTCTGTGGATTATTTGTGACTTTTTCTTAGTTTAAGGGTTTAACTAAAGTTGATGGGTACTACTGGAGCTTTATGCTCATGTGAGTTCTTTGATTGTATTTTGCATATGTTTATATAAAAGAAAACATAGGTAGTAGAACTATTGATGTTAAATTACTTGAGTACAATTAGGTAGTGGAACTTTCGAAAGCAAATTGTGGTACAAATTCATAATACTTATGCTCTAAACTTATTAGTGGTCTGATACACTTTTCTCACCAAAATATATTCAAATTTTTTTAAAGTGTAATATATAGCTCTTTTAATTTGATAACATGACTTATAAGAGGAGTTTTTGGGAAGAACTTGGGGAAAAATATGGGTATGGAGACTGTAATAATGTTGAGTAGTATAACATACAAAACTTTGAGTTTCTTGATAATGAAAGGGGGCCCTTTTCTCATATTTTACCTAGGGCCCATAAAATGTCAGGAACGGGGCTAGGTCGGGCCCGAGACAAATCTAGATTGACGAATTACCGCCCGATCGGGCGGTGGGATTTTTGACGCGGGATGGGCGATTCCGAATCGGGTTATATATATACTTAACCTAATTTGTTTTAAGTTGTCATTATATTATACAAATCTGTAATATGCTTTTCTCAAGATCAATAAAGTTATTCTCTCTCTCCTGCCCGTGGACGTAGCCAACATTTTGTTGGTGAACCATGCTAAATATGTGTGTTCTTCATTATTTTCTGCATTCAATATTTGTTCTTCTCACATCCGTTATAACAGAGTATTTAGAGAGATCGAATTATCTCCTTGTATCATCATCTCATATTGAAAGTTCTAGTACAAATTTTCGATTTTCTATTATTCCATGTTTGTAGGTAAATTTTGTATATTCTTTAATATGTATTTTTATTTATTCATTTATGTTGATTCCAACAAGTTATAATTAATCGTTTGCACTATTTGTTAGCCAGAACATTTTCATTCCTAATTAACAACATTATCTAGATATAAAATATGGAGTATGATTTAGCATTTGTCATTTGAAACATCCATAAATTATCAATAATGCACTCCACTTTTTGCCTTCTTACAAGCTAACAGCATGAGAGCGAATGGAACATGAAAGACATAACGCAAAATTTTGATCCTAATGCAAGACGTTGGCGAAAATAGAGGAATGAAGAAAACCAAGAGTGCACCTAAGAAGACCCCTCCCATAATTAACACTATAATACCTAACCAAGAAACTATAGTGTGCAACACCACGTACAAAGCCGCCATGAAGGCCACAGACATCATGGCTAGGGAAATCCCGAGCAACGGAAGCGCGAAGTCAAGCGATAATAGGACGAGCCTGAGATCATCAAGGTGAGCCCAAATAAGGGTGACCACAGCCAGGATGGCGCTATACATGGCAATGGTGTTGGTGATCACAAACAATTGAAAGGCACACTTGTGGGCTAGAGTAGCCATGCCTTCGTTGGGCTTGTTGTTATTATAGCCGCCAGGGATGTTGGAGGCGGAAGCGTAAGTAACGGTGGCTACAAGAGTGGATACCAATAGGAGTGTATTGATTCTCTCCTTGTACTTATTTTTCCGATTTGTTTTGGGGTGGCTTTGCACTAGGCTTAGTGGTTGGTTTTGCACTATAAAGGTGGTTGACTTGTCGTGATTGTTTACAGGAGAGGGTGCACTATTGAGGTTATGTGTGGTTAAATCTGCGCCAATATAGTTTATGTTGATGTAGTGCAATTGAGGGGCTCTCGGGACACCCGCATATCTCAAAGACAACCAAGTCAAGCGCTGCATAATTGAAAATGAAACGATAAATTAAGACCAATATTTAGAAAAAAAAAGTAATTGTTGTGGTAGCTATTAGTTGTTAAGTATAGTTATTTAGGACGTGTTCAACACAAGTTTTTTAAGTAATTTTCATTGTCTTGACTAGGTCAAAACACTCAAAAAAAAATAGTAGTGTTTGGTAAGTTAGTGATGTAAGTACTTTTAGTGATATAAATAGTGTTTTAGTAGTGTTTGTGAAAAGCTACAATTTGTAGCTTTTGGGGTAGCGTTTAGTGGTAAAGAAATTATATATTAAAGTTTTGTTTGTGTTTTTAATTAATTATTTGTAAAGCTACTTTGACAGCTACTTTAATTTCACCGAACAACAATATCTTATACCGCTACATTGGACAACTAACAAGAAAACAACAACTAACTACTAACAACTACTAGCTATCACAACTAACGGCTACTCTGACAGCTAAAAGCTACTACCACAACTATTGTTGTCGAGCACGCCTATAGAATAAATGTCAAAAATCAAAATACTTTTATAATATATATCATGTACTGTTTGATAAAAGTTAAAACTGGATTTGGATTAGTATATATATAAGAATAAGAGATGAACTATAATCGACCTTCTGATGTGTGTTTTTTAGGGTATATATACTTTTAAACTTCCTCAATCACCAAAAACTTTGTTAAAAATTTTGTTTCATCATATATGAAGTATAACATTTTGCTCCTTTAATAAAACTTTTAAAAATCAATTTCAGTTCACCTTATTTTTGCTTATTTCAGATCTAATCAGATCAGAAAAAATAAGTTCAGATCAGATCAGAAAAAATAAGTTCAGATCAGATCAGAAAAAATAAGTTCATATCAGATCAGCTCAGATCAGATCAGTTCATATCAGATCATGCTTATATTTAAAAACTCATTATTACTATTAAATATCTTTCATTACATATTAGTAAAAATTATACTAATTGAATATTAATAAAATACTCATTGAGACTAATCAAACAAAACCCCACATGACTATATTTTTTCTTATATATTGAGAAAAATCTAAAAGATTCTCTCTAATTGTGAATATTGTCAAGATTCTAAGTGAGAAAGATAAAAAAAATACAAAGGGAGTATTATTATTTACTATACATTTGTTCAAAAGGATTATTATTGTTGTTGTTGTACTTATTAATTATTAATATTGGTAATCATTATTAATCTCGTTGTTACCATTATAAATGTCATTGTTATCATTATATTAAGTTATTTTGTTGTTATTAAATAATAGAAAATTACAAGCCACGTGTTAAGAACATAAGATTGACGCAAAAATAAGAAATATATATAATATGATAGCTCAAATCCATGACTACGAAACTACTAAGTTCATATTGCATTTCAAAATAAGCTAAGTGTGAGATACAAATTATAAATTTAGATTCGGTACACCTCTTCCTACCGAATTCCAAATCTCTCTAGCTATTTGAAGTTGCACGCTATTTATTTCTTTTATGCGCAAGTCATAGTTGTTTGTATATCTTATTTTATTTTATATATGAAAAAAGAAAGTTGAGTCTGTCGACTTCTCAAGTGTGAAACATTTTTTTAAGGGAAAGTGTGAAACATTGTATAAGTGCTCTTATAAATTAATGACTTGAGTTATATAATTACTAGTCTTTTGTGCACGCGATGCGTGCGATGATAATTTTAGGCCTAATACTAAGTAGTAAACAAACTGAAAATGCAATCAAGTTAGTATTTAAGTTCACCTCCATTTTGTGAATAAGATTTCATGTTCTTTTTATGTTGTTATTCATTTTTGTGATTTTGAATAGTTTATTGTTTCTCAAGTTTTATATGCGCATTTTTTTATAATCAGTATGATGTTCTTTACTAAATATCGTCATGTTCTTTTTTTGGTTTTATTTATTTTTGTAATTTATAATAATTTTTGATATGGATTTCAGTAATTTCTGTATGATTTCAAAATTGTAACCGAAAAGTATAAGACAATTTCAGTTTTTTTTCCTTGTCTAACTTCTAAATTTTGATTTCACAAATTGATATTTAAAAAATTTCATCATTTTAAATGTTCACACTTTGAGTTTCAATTATATTTGAAAATAAATTTTAAATTTTCCATACACAATCTGATTTTGCATGAAATGGTCAATTTAATTTTTCTCCTTTTCTAAATTTTAACATTTTGAGTTTCAATTATATTTGAAATGAAATTTTAAGTTTTTCATACACAATCTGATTTCGCATAAAATAATGGTCATTTTTTATTTTTCTCCTTTTCTAGATTTTAACAATTTGAGTTTCAATTATAGGTGAAATGATATTTTAAATTTTTCATACACAATCTGATTTTGCAAATTGATGTATGTAATTTTTTTTTCTGAAAATGGATTTTTGCAAAAGTTGTTCGCAAAAAGGTTTGATATTGTTTTGTTTTTCAAAATTTATTTCTGAACATGGATATTTTGCAAAAGTTTTGGGCAAAAATTTATATTGAAATTTTTAAAAAAGTACTAAATTTGTAACTTTTTCATCAGTGTCGTAAATCAATCAAATTTCATACACATCTTGTTTTCAAATTTTATATGGAAATGAATCAAATTTAAGTCTAACTATATAAAGCCCTTTTCAACTAATTTCTATTATCTCCATTTTTTCAACTACATAACAGTCGACTAATGTGAAATAACTTTGAAGATTAAAAGAATTATGTACATGTTTGAAAGTTCGCAAATCGCCGATGGACGATTGTGTGATATCACAATCAAAATCTTATCTTTTTCTCAGATTTGTATTTGTAGGTAATTTTTGTGAGTATGTAACTGTGTATGTATTGACGTCATAGTATATTAGTTTTAGTTTATAAGTTAATTTTTAGTTTTTGTAAAGTATCCTGATCATTTGAGTGATTTGCGTGATTTTTACAACGTGATTTTATCAATTTTATGAGTGATTTGTAAAGTTTCCTCATATAAGTGATTTCTGAGTGATTGTTGAAATTAATTTACGGTGGCTTTGTTTGAACCTATTTTGGTATTGAGATTTTTTTTGTAATTTAGAAAGAAGGGGGGGGGCAAAATAGTCAGTTCAAAAGAGGACACCGTTGCTCCCCCCTTCCCTTATGTAATAGAGATTTTTAGTAATAATAATTATTATTATGAGTATAATTATTATTGTTGTTTTTATAATAAATATAATAATAATTATTATTATTATTAACAAAAATTGTGTAAAAGTTGTAATAGAAATAAAATAATATAATAATAGTAATACTATAAAGAAGATCTTATAATGTATTGCATAATAATGAATTACAAAGTAATAATATAATAGTAATAATATATTTTATAAAAGATAAGATCTTGTAAATCAGATCAGTTCAGATAAGAAAAAATAAGTTCAGATTAGAAAAAATAAGTTTAGATCAGATCAGATAAGTTCAGATCAGAAAATTTCAGGTGAACTAAACATAGCCTAAGTT